>NC_086379.1:77939342-78248529 GCF_036588685.1 Mytilus trossulus
CCAATCCAATATATTACTACTACGGTGAATTTTGAATAACAGTTTTAAATGAAACCATTTTCGTATAAAAGTACATTTTTGAAACAGACTATAGCATTTCAAAATATAGAATATGTGTTAATATTTGTGTTTTGACATCGATAACTGTTTGTTAACTACAAAATGGCGTGCTTTTTTTATTCTTTTAGTTGTTATTCGTGTAAAATTTCAATGTTCGAAGGAGATCATTTCCGTACATTTTCGCTGAATTTGGTAATCTCGATAACAGCACTTGGGTCGAGATTGTTATGTTTAAAAATCGATTTATATTCACAAACTCTAGACGTGTACTTGCTCTTTTCGAACAAATCAGCAGAACTTCAGAAAATGACATATTCGTTCCACAGTAAGTCAAAAGTCGAGCCCACCCTTGTTTCTAAGGTAAAATGCAATACCAATACGAAACAGGACTATAGCTTAAAAACTAGATAAACAATATTTCATTTGTCACCAAAAAATACGGTTTCACATCAAATGTCAAGTAAAATGACTGTTTTGACACTTTTTGAGCACTATGATAAGAAATGTCGATGCTGTATAGGTTAAAATAAACAATTAATTTCCCCATAGGCGACAATGGTAGCCTTTTTCGAGATACAGACTTTAGAAAGTTGATTTTCTTAACGAAACCTTGCTAGAATCAAAGAAAAGTTATTAGGACAGTATTTTTTGGTCCAAAAAATATAGGTTCGCGTTGCTTTTCTTAGCGTATTTTGTACTTATCTCCCATGCCTATCAATTTTACCCTTAAAAATACGTGTCTTGTCGTAGCGTTGAAAAGTCATCTCAGTGCCTTTAGGGCTACGGAATAATTTTTATTTTGCCTTTTGTATAAAGCAGAGTGCACGAAGTCTCTAATAATAAAAAATAACGGGCGCACATATCGACCAATCAGGATTCGCCATACTCTTAATTCTGAATACCATGTTATGCTCATAAAATGGCTGCGCCCATAAAATCTAATGGTGTATTGTAACCTATACGGTATTTAATACTTTCTTGTATCGTGCAATTCATAGTGCGTTAGATGCACAAATATATATGTCACAAATAAATCATCTTCAAACCGTTCTGGCTTTACTCTCTGAATTTTTCACAATTTTTTATCGGAGGTGACCCCAGTCGAAAAATGTGAAGAAAAAAAATCTTTTTTTTTGAGTAAATGCGGTTCTGTTAAAAAAGGACTGAAGATTATGCCCACTTTCTCCGATGATTCTTTATATATCATTAAGTACTGATTATATTGATAACAAAACCAATCCAATATATTACTACTACGGTGAATTTTGAATAACAGTTTTAAATGAAACCATTTTCGTATAAAAGTACATTTTTGAAACAGACTATAGCATTTCAAAAATATAGAATATGTGTTAATATTTGTGTTTTGACATCGATAACTGTTTGTTAACTACAAAATGGCGTGCTTTTTTTATTCTTTTAGTTTGTTATTCGTGTAAAAATTTCAATGTTCGAAGGAGATCATTTCCGTACATTTTCGCTGAATTTGGTAATCTCGATAACAGCACTTGGGTCGAGATTGTTATGTTTAAAAATCGATTTATATTCACAAACTCTAGACGTGTACTTGCTCTTTTCGAACAAATCAGCAGAACTCAGAAATGACATATTCGTTCCACAGTAAGTCAAAAGTCGAGCCCACCCTTGTTTCTAAGGTAAAATGCAATACCAATACGAAACAGACTATAGCTTAAAAACTAGATAAACAATATTTCATTTGTCACCAAAAATACGGTTTCACATCAAATGTCAAGTAAAATGACTGTTTTTGACACTTTTTGAGCACTATGATAAAGAAATGTCGATGCTGTATAGGTTAAAATAAACAATTAATTTCCCCATAGGCGACAATGGTAGCCTTTTTCGAGATACAGACTTTAGAAAGTTGATTTTCTTAACGAAACCTTGCTAGAATCAAAGAAAAGTTATTAGGACAGTATTTTTTGGTCCAAAAAATATAGGTTCGCGTTGCTTTTCTTAGCGTATTTTGTACTTATCTCCCATGCCTATCAATTTTACCCTTAAAAATACGTGTCTTGTCGTAGCGTTGAAAAGTCATCTCAGTGCCCTTTAGGGCTACGGAATAATTTTTATTTTGCCTTTTGTATAAAGCAGAGTGCACGAAGTCTCTAATAATAAAAAATAACGGCGCACATATCGACAATCAGGATTCGCCATACTCTTAATTCTGAATACCCATGTTATGCTCATAAAATGGCTGCGCCCATAAAATCTAATGGTGTATTGTAACCTATACGGTATTTAATACTTTCTTGTATCGTGCAATTCAATAGTGCGTTAGATGCACAAATATATATGTCACACAAATAAATCATCTTCAAACCGTTCTGGCTTTACTCTCTGAATTTTCACAATTTTTTATCGGAGGTGACCCCAGTCGAAAAATGTGAAGAAAAAAAAATCTTTTTTTTTGAGTAAATGCGGTTCTGTTAAAAAAGGACTGAAGATTATGCCCACTGTTCTCCGATGATTCTTTATATATCATTAAGTACTGATTATATTGATAACAAAACCAATCCAATATATTACTACTACGGTGAATTTTGAATAACAGTTTTAAATGAAACCATTTTCGTATAAAAGTACATTTTTGAAACAGACTATAGCATTTCAAAATATAGAATATGTGTTAATATTTGTGTTTTGACATCGATAACTGTTTGTTAACTACAAAATGGCGTGCTTTTTTTATTCTTTTAGTTTGTTATTCGTGTAAAAATTTCAATGTTCGAAGGAGATCATTTCCGTACATTTTCGCTGAATTTGGTAATCTCGATAACAGCACTTGGGTCGAGATTGTTATGTTTAAAAGATCGATTTATATTCACAAACTCTAGACGTGTACTTGCTCTTTTCGAACAAATCAGCAGAACTTCAGAAAATGACATATTCGTTCCACAGGTAAGTCAAAAGTCGAGCCCACCCTTGTTTCTAAGGTAAAATGCAATACCAATACGAAACAGACTATAGCTTAAAAACTAGATAAACAATATTTCATTTTGTCACCAAAAAATACGGTTTCACATCAAATGTCAAGTAAAATGACTGTTTTTGACACTTTTTTGAGCACTATGATAAAGAAATGTCGATGCTGTATAGGTTAAAATAAACAATTAATTTCCCCATAGGAGCGACAATGGTAGCCTTTTTCGAGATACAGACTTTAGAAAGTTGATTTTCTTAACGAAACCTTGCTAGAATCAAAGAAAAGTTATTAGGACAGTAGTTTTTTGGTCCAAAAAATATAGGGTTCGCGTTGCTTTTCTTAGCGTATTTTGTACTTATCTCCCATGCCTATCAATTTTACCCTTAAAAATACGTGTCTGGTCGTAGCGTTGAAAAGTCATCTCAGTGCCTTTAGGGCTACGGAATAATTTTTATTTTGCCTTTTGTATAAAGCAGAGTTGCACGAAGTCTCTAATAATAAAAAATAACGGGCGCACATATCGACCAATCAGGATTCGCCATACTCTTAATTCTGAATACCATGTTATGCTCATAAAATGGCTGCGCCCATAAAATCTAATGGTGTATTGTAACCTATACGGTATTTAATACTTTCTTGTATCGTGCAATTCATAGTGCGTTAGATGCACAAATATATATGTCACAAATAAATCATCTTCAAACCGTTCTGGCTTTACTCTCTGAATTTTCACAATTTTTATCGGAGGTGACCCCAGTCGAAAAATGTGAAGAAAAAAAATCTTTTTTTTTTGAGTAAATGCGGTTCTGTTAAAAAAGGACTGAAGATTATGCCCACTTTCTCCGATGATTCTTTATATATCATTAAGTACTGATTATATTGATAACAAAACCAATCCAATATATTACTACTACGGTGAATTTTGAATAACAGTTTTAAATGAAACCATTTTCGTATAAAAGTACATTTTTGAAACAGACTATAGCATTTCAAAATATAGAATATGTGTTAATATTTGTGTTTTGACATCGATAACTGTTTGTTAACTACAAAATGGCGTGCTTTTTGTTATTCTTTTAGTTTGTTATTCGTGTAAAAATTTCAATGTTCGAAGGAGATCATTTCCGTACATTTTCGCTGAATTTGGTAATCTCGATAACAGCACTTGGGTCGAGATTGTTATGTTTAAAAATCGATTTATATTCACAAACTCTAGACGTGTACTTGCTCTTTTCGAACAAATCAGCAGAACTTCAGAAAATGACATATTCGTTCCACAGTAAGTCAAAAGTCGAGCCCACCCTTGTTTCTAAGGTAAAATGCAATACCAATACGAAACAGACTATAGCTTAAAAACTAGATAAACAATATTTCATTTGTCACCAAAAAATACGGTTTCACATCAAATGTCAAGTAAAATGACTGTTTTTGACACTTTTTGAGCACTATGATAAAGAAATGTCGATGCTGTATAGGTTAAAATAAACAATTAATTTCCCCATAGGCGACAATGGTAGCCTTTTTCGAGATACAGACTTTAGAAAGTTGATTTTCTTAACGAAACCTTGCTAGAATCAAAGAAAAGTTATTAGGACAGTATTTTTTGGTCCAAAAAATATAGGTTCGCGTTGCTTTTCTTAGCGTATTTTGTACTTATCTCCCATGCCTATCAATTTTACCCTTAAAAATACGTGTCTTGTCGTAGCGTTGAAAAGTCATCTCAGTGCCTTTAGGGCTACGGAATAATTTTTATTTTGCCTTTTGTATAAAGCAGAGTGCACGAAGTCTCTAATAATAAAAAATAACGGGCGCACATATCGACCAATCAGGATTCGCCATACTCTTAATTCTGAATACCATGTTATGCTCATAAAATGGCTGCGCCCATAAAATCTAATGGTGTATTGTAACCTATACGGTATTTAATACTTTCTTGTATCGTGCAATTCATAGTGCGTTAGATGCACAAATATATATGTCACAAATAAATCATCTTCAAACCGTTCTGGCTTTACTCTCTGAATTTTCACAATTTTTTATCGGAGGTGACCCCAGTCGAAAAATGTGAAGAAAAAAAATCTTTTTTTTTGAGTAAATGCGGTTCTGTTAAAAAAGGACTGAAGATTATGCCCACTTTCTCCGATGATTCTTTATATATCATTAAGTACTGATTATATTGATAACAAAACCAATCCAATATATTACTACTACGGTGAATTTTGAATAACAGTTTTAAATGAAACCATTTTCGTATAAAAGTACATTTTTGAAACAGACTATAGCATTTCAAAATATAGAATATGTGTTAATATTTGTGTTTTGACATCGATAACTGTTTGTTAACTACAAAATGGCGTGCTTTTTTTATTCTTTTAGTTTGTTATTCGTGTAAAAATTTCAATGTTCGAAGGAGATCATTTCCGTACATTTTCGCTGAATTTGGTAATCTCGATAACAGCACTTGGGTCGAGATTGTTATGTTTAAAAATCGATTTATATTCACAAACTCTAGACGTGTACTTGCTCTTTTCGAACAAATCAGCAGAACTTCAGAAAATGACATATTCGTTCCACAGTAAGTCAAAAGTCGAGCCCACCCTTGTTTCTAAGGTAAAATGCAATACCAATACGAAACAGACTATAGCTTAAAAACTAGATAAACAATATTTCATTTGTCACCAAAAAATACGGTTTCACATCAAATGTCAAGTAAAATGACTGTTTTTGACACTTTTTGAGCACTATGATAAAGAAATGTCGATGCTGTATAGGTTAAAATAAACAATTAATTTCCCCATAGGCGACAATGGTAGCCTTTTTCGAGATACAGACTTTAGAAAGTTGATTTTCTTAACGAAACCTTGCTAGAATCAAAGAAAAGTTATTAGGACAGTATTTTTTGGTCCAAAAAATATAGGTTCGCGTTGCTTTTCTTAGCGTATTTTGTACTTATCTCCCATGCCTATCAATTTTACCCTTAAAAATACGTGTCTTGTCGTAGCGTTGAAAAGTCATCTCAGTGCCTTTAGGGCTACGGAATAATTTTTATTTTGCCTTTTGTATAAAGCAGAGTGCACGAAGTCTCTAATAATAAAAAATAACGGGCGCACATATCGACCAATCAGGATTCGCCATACTCTTAATTCTGAATACCATGTTATGCTCATAAAATGGCTGCGCCCATAAAATCTAATGGTGTATTGTAACCTATACGGTATTTAATACTTTCTTGTATCGTGCAATTCATAGTGCGTTAGATGCACAAATATATATGTCACAAATAAATCATCTTCAAACCGTTCTGGCTTTACTCTCTGAATTTTCACAATTTTTTATCGGAGGTGACCCCAGTCGAAAAATGTGAAGAAAAAAAATCTTTTTTTTTGAGTAAATGCGGTTCTGTTAAAAAAGGACTGAAGATTATGCCCACTTTCTCCGATGATTCTTTATATATCATTAAGTACTGATTATATTGATAACAAAACCAATCCAATATATTACTACTACGGTGAATTTTGAATAACAGTTTTAAATGAAACCATTTTCGTATAAAAGTACATTTTTGAAACAGACTATAGCATTTCAAAATATAGAATATGTGTTAATATTTGTGTTTTGACATCGATAACTGTTTGTTAACTACAAAATGGCGTGCTTTTTTTATTCTTTTAGTTTGTTATTCGTGTAAAAATTTCAATGTTCGAAGGAGATCATTTCCGTACATTTTCGCTGAATTTGGTAATCTCGATAACAGCACTTGGGTCGAGATTGTTATGTTTAAAAATCGATTTATATTCACAAACTCTAGACGTGTACTTGCTCTTTTCGAACAAATCAGCAGAACTTCAGAAAATGACATATTCGTTCCACAGTAAGTCAAAAGTCGAGCCCACCCTTGTTTCTAAGGTAAAATGCAATACCAATACGAAACAGACTATAGCTTAAAAACTAGATAAACAATATTTCATTTGTCACCAAAAAATACGGTTTCACATCAAATGTCAAGTAAAATGACTGTTTTTGACACTTTTTGAGCACTATGATAAAGAAATGTCGATGCTGTATAGGTTAAAATAAACAATTAATTTCCCCATAGGCGACAATGGTAGCCTTTTTCGAGATACAGACTTTAGAAAGTTGATTTTCTTAACGAAACCTTGCTAGAATCAAAGAAAAGTTATTAGGACAGTATTTTTTGGTCCAAAAAATATAGGTTCGCGTTGCTTTTCTTAGCGTATTTTGTACTTATCTCCCATGCCTATCAATTTTACCCTTAAAAATACGTGTCTTGTCGTAGCGTTGAAAAGTCATCTCAGTGCCTTTAGGGCTACGGAATAATTTTTATTTTGCCTTTTGTATAAAGCAGAGTGCACGAAGTCTCTAATAATAAAAAATAACGGGCGCACATATCGACCAATCAGGATTCGCCATACTCTTAATTCTGAATACCATGTTATGCTCATAAAATGGCTGCGCCCATAAAATCTAATGGTGTATTGTAACCTATACGGTATTTAATACTTTCTTGTATCGTGCAATTCATAGTGCGTTAGATGCACAAATATATATGTCACAAATAAATCATCTTCAAACCGTTCTGGCTTTACTCTCTGAATTTTCACAATTTTTTATCGGAGGTGACCCCAGTCGAAAAATGTGAAGAAAAAAAATCTTTTTTTTTGAGTAAATGCGGTTCTGTTAAAAAAGGACTGAAGATTATGCCCACTTTCTCCGATGATTCTTTATATATCATTAAGTACTGATTATATTGATAACAAAACCAATCCAATATATTACTACTACGGTGAATTTTGAATAACAGTTTTAAATGAAACCATTTTCGTATAAAAGTACATTTTTGAAACAGACTATAGCATTTCAAAATATAGAATATGTGTTAATATTTGTGTTTTGACATCGATAACTGTTTGTTAACTACAAAATGGCGTGCTTTTTTTATTCTTTTAGTTTGTTATTCGTGTAAAAATTTCAATGTTCGAAGGAGATCATTTCCGTACATTTTCGCTGAATTTGGTAATCTCGATAACAGCACTTGGGTCGAGATTGTTATGTTTAAAAATCGATTTATATTCACAAACTCTAGACGTGTACTTGCTCTTTTCGAACAAATCAGCAGAACTTCAGAAAATGACATATTCGTTCCACAGTAAGTCAAAAGTCGAGCCCACCCTTGTTTCTAAGGTAAAATGCAATACCAATACGAAACAGACTATAGCTTAAAAACTAGATAAACAATATTTCATTTGTCACCAAAAAATACGGTTTCACATCAAATGTCAAGTAAAATGACTGTTTTTGACACTTTTTGAGCACTATGATAAAGAAATGTCGATGCTGTATAGGTTAAAATAAACAATTAATTTCCCCATAGGCGACAATGGTAGCCTTTTTCGAGATACAGACTTTAGAAAGTTGATTTTCTTAACGAAACCTTGCTAGAATCAAAGAAAAGTTATTAGGACAGTATTTTTTGGTCCAAAAAATATAGGTTCGCGTTGCTTTTCTTAGCGTATTTTGTACTTATCTCCCATGCCTATCAATTTTACCCTTAAAAATACGTGTCTTGTCGTAGCGTTGAAAAGTCATCTCAGTGCCTTTAGGGCTACGGAATAATTTTTATTTTGCCTTTTGTATAAAGCAGAGTGCACGAAGTCTCTAATAATAAAAAATAACGGGCGCACATATCGACCAATCAGGATTCGCCATACTCTTAATTCTGAATACCATGTTATGCTCATAAAATGGCTGCGCCCATAAAATCTAATGGTGTATTGTAACCTATACGGTATTTAATACTTTCTTGTATCGTGCAATTCATAGTGCGTTAGATGCACAAATATATATGTCACAAATAAATCATCTTCAAACCGTTCTGGCTTTACTCTCTGAATTTTCACAATTTTTTATCGGAGGTGACCCCAGTCGAAAAATGTGAAGAAAAAAAATCTTTTTTTTTGAGTAAATGCGGTTCTGTTAAAAAAGGACTGAAGATTATGCCCACTTTCTCCGATGATTCTTTATATATCATTAAGTACTGATTATATTGATAACAAAACCAATCCAATATATTACTACTACGGTGAATTTTGAATAACAGTTTTAAATGAAACCATTTTCGTATAAAAGTACATTTTTGAAACAGACTATAGCATTTCAAAATATAGAATATGTGTTAATATTTGTGTTTTGACATCGATAACTGTTTGTTAACTACAAAATGGCGTGCTTTTTTTATTCTTTTAGTTTGTTATTCGTGTAAAAATTTCAATGTTCGAAGGAGATCATTTCCGTACATTTTCGCTGAATTTGGTAATCTCGATAACAGCACTTGGGTCGAGATTGTTATGTTTAAAAATCGATTTATATTCACAAACTCTAGACGTGTACTTGCTCTTTTCGAACAAATCAGCAGAACTTCAGAAAATGACATATTCGTTCCACAGTAAGTCAAAAGTCGAGCCCACCCTTGTTTCTAAGGTAAAATGCAATACCAATACGAAACAGACTATAGCTTAAAAACTAGATAAACAATATTTCATTTGTCACCAAAAAATACGGTTTCACATCAAATGTCAAGTAAAATGACTGTTTTTGACACTTTTTGAGCACTATGATAAAGAAATGTCGATGCTGTATAGGTTAAAATAAACAATTAATTTCCCCATAGGCGACAATGGTAGCCTTTTTCGAGATACAGACTTTAGAAAGTTGATTTTCTTAACGAAACCTTGCTAGAATCAAAGAAAAGTTATTAGGACAGTATTTTTTGGTCCAAAAAATATAGGTTCGCGTTGCTTTTCTTAGCGTATTTTGTACTTATCTCCCATGCCTATCAATTTTACCCTTAAAAATACGTGTCTTGTCGTAGCGTTGAAAAGTCATCTCAGTGCCTTTAGGGCTACGGAATAATTTTTATTTTGCCTTTTGTATAAAGCAGAGTGCACGAAGTCTCTAATAATAAAAAATAACGGGCGCACATATCGACCAATCAGGATTCGCCATACTCTTAATTCTGAATACCATGTTATGCTCATAAAATGGCTGCGCCCATAAAATCTAATGGTGTATTGTAACCTATACGGTATTTAATACTTTCTTGTATCGTGCAATTCATAGTGCGTTAGATGCACAAATATATATGTCACAAATAAATCATCTTCAAACCGTTCTGGCTTTACTCTCTGAATTTTCACAATTTTTTATCGGAGGTGACCCCAGTCGAAAAATGTGAAGAAAAAAAATCTTTTTTTTTGAGTAAATGCGGTTCTGTTAAAAAAGGACTGAAGATTATGCCCACTTTCTCCGATGATTCTTTATATATCATTAAGTACTGATTATATTGATAACAAAACCAATCCAATATATTACTACTACGGTGAATTTTGAATAACAGTTTTAAATGAAACCATTTTCGTATAAAAGTACATTTTTGAAACAGACTATAGCATTTCAAAATATAGAATATGTGTTAATATTTGTGTTTTGACATCGATAACTGTTTGTTAACTACAAAATGGCGTGCTTTTTTTATTCTTTTAGTTTGTTATTCGTGTAAAAATTTCAATGTTCGAAGGAGATCATTTCCGTACATTTTCGCTGAATTTGGTAATCTCGATAACAGCACTTGGGTCGAGATTGTTATGTTTAAAAATCGATTTATATTCACAAACTCTAGACGTGTACTTGCTCTTTTCGAACAAATCAGCAGAACTTCAGAAAATGACATATTCGTTCCACAGTAAGTCAAAAGTCGAGCCCACCCTTGTTTCTAAGGTAAAATGCAATACCAATACGAAACAGACTATAGCTTAAAAACTAGATAAACAATATTTCATTTGTCACCAAAAAATACGGTTTCACATCAAATGTCAAGTAAAATGACTGTTTTTGACACTTTTTGAGCACTATGATAAAGAAATGTCGATGCTGTATAGGTTAAAATAAACAATTAATTTCCCCATAGGCGACAATGGTAGCCTTTTTCGAGATACAGACTTTAGAAAGTTGATTTTCTTAACGAAACCTTGCTAGAATCAAAGAAAAGTTATTAGGACAGTATTTTTTGGTCCAAAAAATATAGGTTCGCGTTGCTTTTCTTAGCGTATTTTGTACTTATCTCCCATGCCTATCAATTTTACCCTTAAAAATACGTGTCTTGTCGTAGCGTTGAAAAGTCATCTCAGTGCCTTTAGGGCTACGGAATAATTTTTATTTTGCCTTTTGTATAAAGCAGAGTGCACGAAGTCTCTAATAATAAAAAATAACGGGCGCACATATCGACCAATCAGGATTCGCCATACTCTTAATTCTGAATACCATGTTATGCTCATAAAATGGCTGCGCCCATAAAATCTAATGGTGTATTGTAACCTATATGTAAGGTCATGTGTGACGATTATCAGGGAAGATAATTAAGCATATGAAATGCCTCACATCTGCCATGAAATTATTCGGGAAAATAAAGTCCATGTTTTATTTTCAAAAACCGACAATCACTTGCCTGCTATTTCATGTCGATGGAACTTTCGTAAGTTTCAAACCAAAATGAAATGTATATGATTAGAAAATTAAATCGAAAGCAATAGATGTGTATCATTTACACAAACTAAGCATGAGATACACGTTTTTGAAGAAATTATCACATGTGACTTAGGGAAACATTTATTACCTTAGATATGTTTTAAGTAAAAATGTGGGAGACATATTTTGAACTCAAGATATGTTCCAATTGAAAATGTGGAGACCATATTCTTACCTCATAATATATGATCCTAGTAAAATTGTGAGCAACAAAGTTTACCTCATGATATGTTCCGAGAAAAGATGTGTGGAACGAATTCGTACCGCTTGATCTGTTCCAAGTAAAAAATGGTAAACAAATTCGTACCTCATGATACATGTTTCAAGAAAAGATGTGTGGAACAAATTCGTACCTCTTGATATGTTCCAAGTAAAAAATGGTAAACAAATTCGTACCTCTTGATATGTTCTAAGAAAAAATGAGTGGAAAAAATTCGTACCTCATGATATGTCTCAAGAATAGATGTATGGAACAATCTTACCTCAGTATATGTTCCAAGTAAAAAATGGTAAACAAAATCTTACCTCATGATATGTTCCAAGTAAAAATGTCTGTCTGTTGGTTTCTTCTTTCTACAACATCAAACACACCAGAATGAAACCATATAGCTACGTTTAAATTATCCATAACTCGAAAAACATAAATTGTTAAATTAATCTCGTCTACATATGTGATATATTTTAAGATTTACTCATCATAAAAACGAGAAAAATATAACTGGCTTGTGAAGTCGTTCAGGCTAATTAAACGCCAACGTACGCGATCCTGCAGTAAGTCATATGGAACTTTGTGCTAATATGAGAAGGAAATAATATCCATTCTACAACACCAGGACAATCAGTTAATTACTAACCGTTAATTACTCTACCATCAACACATAAACTTTGTATTACATCCCTGTTTGCTTTTATTATTGATTTAATATGTATATTTGATTTTTTAGTTTTTCCCGAGAATACTAACTAGATCATTAAAAGGATTGGTTGTGAATAAAGGGGTGGTAGGGAAAACTGTTTCAGACTTAAAAATTAATGGCTATACATTTCGCTATAGAGTTGACTCAATTAGTGATATCAGAAAATACAATACGACGTCTCGTCTAATTTATTTTGATTCATGATAGAATATATATTTAACGAGGAAACTAACCAAGCTTTACATTTTAAAAGCTGTTGCAAAAATGACTGTTGATATTTAAATTAGAAGCATGCACTGATTGAACCTGCAATGCAATAAAAGTCACTTGTGGATAGTGGTAGATCTAAATTACTGAACTGTGAATAAATGTCCTACAATTGAAACTAGTGAAAGTTGAATGAAAACCCCCAGGTAAAGACTTTGCAAGCCAGCGTTTAAAAAGTCTATGAATTTTTCATATATGAAGAATCCCCTTTTGCCACCACTAGACCTACCAGTGGAAAATGTTGGACAATTCTTAAACACTTATAAGCTGTGAATATAATATTACCGAGCTAAATTTTATATACCATTTTTGTTAAATCTTTAGAATCATACTTATACGACAAATCTCTATCAAATTTAGTAATTTTTTAACAAACTATTTTTACAAAGAAAATATATTAATTTTCAATGAAATCTGAGACATCAACTACAAACCTGTGATATGAGAAACGTATACATACATCCTATGCATACATTTTTTGTTCGTAAGCATATAAAGTGTTTCTCATAACTCTTTCTTGAGTTATAATAAGTATGTACAATTAAAATTGAGAATGGGAATGGGAAATGTGTCAATGAGACAACAACCGAACCAAAGAGCAGAAAATAGCATTTATATTTTGTTATGTGGGACTTAAGTTTTCCCATAGAACGATGACTTGGGAACATTTTCATTAAGGAAAGGCAAATTAACAATCGCAAAAAGAAAAGGGATTGCGTTTATCGTATATTTTGGTATCATAATCTTAAACTAAAGGCCACCATTAAAATCCATATTCCCCGTTTTGATATACACGTAGTTTGTGAAAATGACGACCAAAATATTTATCAGTGAAAAGTTGTGCTTAAGACCCCTATGGGCTAACGTGAACATTCCTGTTGCCGAACTTCCAAAGTCAATTCCTTTCTTGCCACCTATGCAACAAAAAGCAAGACTTTCTTTGCTAAATATTAGAAAATATGATTAAATTCATATGATATGCCATCAGAAAATACTTTTAATAGAGTGTAAAAACAGTTTCCAGTTAAAATGAATAAACTGCATTAACGAATGTGTAATCGGCAGACAAATCGTCATTCATTGGAATATTAACCATTGTCTAACAGAGGTGTGTCCAGTAATGCATGTAGGATTATTAAAACTATTTTCATTAATCTTGACAAATGATATGCAATATCCTCTCCAACAAAACACTCCTAGTATGAAACATACATCTCGACGGGGTATTTAAAAAAAAAATATTGCATTAATGAATGAATGCAGTTATATTTTATCTAAGTTTTAACAAAATGTGAAAGGTAATATTCATGCAAAACTGATCACGTTTGTATTTATTAATTCGTGGAAAAATTACATTTCATACTCTTAACCAATTTGATATGCAGGTATTATATTCATACCTGGCTGTATAAAATTAAGTCTTCTCTGCTTTTTAGATATTTACTTGTTATGCGTAACATCTCAATCGTAATTTACCAAATTTTACAAAGGTTATTATATATCCATCAAAATGATCTTTAACAGCTGTTAGCTAATTACAAGCATTTATATTGCGATTCATTTGTAATTTAAAAAATGCATATGCTGTGGATTTTATTTATGATTTGTTTCTGGTGTTGCCTTTATTTATGATAGGTATAACCATTTTTAGAATATTTTCCAAGGCCTACCAACTACAACTGTTTTTATATTTTGACATGCATGGTTATAACGTTAAAGATGCCGATTCTTCTGCAAAAGAAATACTGTCCCATGCATGTTTGATGTAAGAAGCATCTGGCCTTTGTTAGTTTTGTATGATCTTTAATTTTAGTTCATTTATATATTTCGGAGTTTAGTATGACGTCCATTACCACTGAACTAGTACACATTTTTGTTAAAGGGCAAGCCGAAGCACGCCTCCGGGTGCGGTTTATATTCGCTGTGTTGAAGACCCATTGGTGGCATTCAGCTGTTTCCTGCTCTTTGGTCGGGTTGTTGTCTCTTTGACACATTCTCCATTTATATTCTCAATTTTTGATATTTCATGTGTGAATAATATGACATTGTCCTGTGTGGTTAAGACACGTTTTGTTTATAAAGATATGGGATTGCAGCCAAAATGATCAAAGATATCTGACTTCTATAAGAAACAATTGACTCGCAGGTAAGTCACCAAAAAGGATTATATTCCATCCTTAAAGATTTAAAAAACAGAGACTACTCAATTCAAATATTGGAGACACCGTATAAAGTTACGATTGTCTTTAATAATTTAGGCCATCACTGAACAAATTAGGAATTAAGTACACATTTATTAAAAATGATAACATTACATAACATGATATAAATTAATACTTTATACATTTGGTCTATCATCTGATTATTACTGAGACGGCAACAATGTGAACCTGAAGAAGGTTATCAATCCAATGTGTCAATTAAAACATGAAAACATTTATTAAAATTATATATAAATCAACCATGAATTTACCATCTGTCATTTTGTAGCATAATTTATTATTACATAATAATGTGACATTATTTACCCTATGTGAAATAAGCGACTACTGAATGTATATTTTATAGATAGCTATGTAATTGGTGTGAAGTATTGGTTTTTTTCTGGGAAAGTAAGTTAAGAGGATAGTACAATATCATTATCTCTGGTAAAGGCCAATCGTTTATATTCAATTCGTAAAGTATAGATGCAAGAAAATGTGTTATGAATACCAATGCAGACAACTCTCAATTGTATGTCCTTTTCCTATTTTTCATCTCATTCAGACTTATTTGAATATAGATATAAGAAGATGTGGTATGAGTGCCAATGAGACAACTCTCCTTCCAAGCCACAATCTATAAAAGTAAACAAGTATAGGTCAAAGTACCGTCTTCAACGAGGAGCATTGGCTCAAACCGCACATCAAGACAAAGGGCCCAACAAATTACGAGTAAAACCATTCAAACGAGAAAAAACAACGTTATCATTATATATATAATTGTTTTAATCCGTAATCAACTTCCTAGAGGAGCTATACAGTAAACTAAGAGAATAAGTGGGACCTCACATTTACAACAATGTGGTTTATTTGTTAAATCATATCTTTGGCTTGTGCAAGTATTTCTAATCATATTGTTATATGCTAAATGCCCTCCTGGGGTCATATTTTGTAAATAAAAAATCTTCTTCTGGAGTGTTGATTAAAACTGATTATAGTTTGAGGAGACGGGGAGGGGGTGTTACATGGAATGTCATAGCAATATTTATTATTTTCCTTCACTTGACAAAGGCAGTTGATGCTTTAAGGCCAAATAAAAAGTTATGTGCGTTTACTGTACCCATACATACCCTAAATTTTTATCCCTTATCCTCAAGTTGTTTTGGCCATATTTTTTTTTATTAATTTTTATTAAGCACTGTTTAATACGTCACAATGTTGCTCACATAGACTCCATGTAAAAAAAAATGGAATCTTAGTTATAATCATGAAAGACTTGTATGGTATATACGCATTACAATTGTATAAAATACCTTAATTGGAAATGAATACTAAACTGATACACAAAAATTAATTTAAAACTATTTACATTATTCATACAAAATATTAAAATCATTATGGTCTGTGTATATTGATTGATTATCAGGAATGAAATATAATGACGTAAACATTTTTTATTCAGTCACTATTCAATTAAACTGAATTACCTATGTATGTAAATTATAATGCTACCAATAAAATCTACTGGTATCGTTATACTCAAATGAACGTTTTATAACAAATGATCGTCGCTGTCATGATTCTTACTTATAAGATGGCCTGTTACTTCCTTAAGCTGTTCTGTTTCTTACTTATAAGATGGCCTGTTACTTCCTTAAGCTGTTCTGTTTCTTACTTATAAGATGGCCTGTTACTTCTGTAAGCTGTTCTGTTTTTTTACTTACAAGATCGAACTTCTTTACTTTATCTTCCTTACATTATCATATCCAGCTATTTTAAAATCTTTAGAGGGAATGTAGCTAATAAATAAATAAAATTATCATAAATTTTACTGTGAATAAAAAAAACATATTTCCGCCAAAAAAGGTAAAACCGTTCTAAACAAGACCTTTTTGTGTAAATCCATTTATACAGATAAATAAATAAAAATTATAATTTTTTTTTTCGAGTAGATGTTAGGTGATCTACCTGCATGTTGGGCAAATCAACAAAAAACCTTGAAAGCCAAGGCCTCGATACTCAACTGTATACAGTAAGGGAGGGACTTAATTATATCATCTGTGTAGTACAACTTGCTACAAATCGTTGAACTTTTCAAAAGATAAACAAACGAAGCAATTTATCCGCTTACCTACTTTTAGCAAATATAAAAATCCCATAAAGCACTTGATTTATCTGTCCCTATAAAATCCATTGACCAACCTTTATTTAGCGCATGAGACAGCTAAAATGACTAAAAACATTATTGATTTAAACTGTTTTAACTGTGTTGACATACAATCGATGGCTCCACAAACGACATCCTTTTTGGGATAATTATGAAACATCTGAGTTTTAGTGCATAAATCTGAAAATATGTTTATAATATTCATAAATGTTGTTACTACAAAGATTAAGTAATTTATAATTAATGTATAACAATGATTGTGAGCTATACGAGCGAGATCTTTCAGATTTTGGAATTGAATATTCCAAAGTGAATGACAAAAAGGCACATTAGTTAACAAACCTTAAACATGTTATGGTATGTAGGAGTAGTAAGTTACGTGGACAACATCAAAATACTGATGCAAAATTGCAAACCTGTGCATGCTTGTTATAATAACATGTCAAATCTTAGCACCTTTCAAAGTGTGCAAGTATAGAAACCTTTCCTGAATTTGGCACTTTTCTAATCTCATTAAAAATCTTTATAAAGTTCCGACACTATAAAAACAATACAAAAAAGTCTTGATTATTAATTTACACAACGGAAACAACCTGCAGTGCAAGCTCAGAATTTGATTTTTTGACCTTCTTTGATGATTTTGATGAGTGAATTTTTGGTCCATATTCCGTGGACTTTGAACTTAAGTCTGGAGTAGATGCGCTCACCAATTTGTCTGTTTTGTCATTTCCAGTCACTTCAACAGAAGGCGTCGACTTTTCAAAGGCATTTCTAGGAGGAGTTATTGTTTTGTTGACAGTAGAACTTTTATCCATTGATTTTTTTGGCGGTGTTTTATTTTTGACGATAGGAGAGTTTGAAATCGTAAATGCATCTCTAGGAGGTGTTCTCGATTTGATTATAGACGAGGAATTCTGTCCAGAGAAAGATTGATTCCTCTCTAGTGATGAGGTTTTAGATGAATTTTTGACTATTGGTGCATGGTTTCTGACGATGGGCGATTCCATGTCAAGGGACCATGAGGATCTCCTTCCCCCATGTGGCTGTGACAACACAGCATCAGAAGCTGACAGCAGCCCTAAGTCTAATTCATCAAGCTCTTCTCCTCTGTCGTCTTTGTTGACGGCGTCATATGCCCCTGCTTGTTTATTAGGATCGCTCCACAGCAACTGACATCCGCCACTACAACTTTTGAAAATGCGTCCAACACTGAACATTCTGCAACAGTCACCCTGTAGGAAATAAAGAGGAAAGTTTAAGTGATGACCTTCAATTTGTTCGTAAAAGTATTTTCGTTGACACACAAGGTCCGATAACTTCATACTTTCGAAAACAGAGGATTACAATATAATCTCAATTTCGAGTAAAACAGGAATGAAGACCCACTGTTTGTTAAACAATTATGCGGACATTACAGATGATATCAAAGGGTTGGCACTTGAGGGTAATAGTACAGGTGATGAATAACATTGTAATTCAAGGTCAATTGAAAATGTCGAAATTTTAAGTGAAAGGTGATAAGGATTGAAAGTAAAAAAGATGCATGTGAAAGGAGGGAACCGGCTGGTGACTGTTGCAACTGGATGTTCCGGAGAGGACGCATTTCTTACTCGGAAATCCTCTGAATCTATTACTGTCGAAATCGTTGAATTAGAAATGGTTAATAACACCAGATTAATCTATACTAATGTAAAAACATACCATTCAAACATGCAGAACTTAAAGGATGACTTATGTTTAATTTATTGTAAATAGATATAAGAAGATAAGCTTTGAAAGCACATGCACCGAAGTAAAAAGAAAGGAAATTACAAGATGCAAAAGACTTTTAGAGTATATATTATCAAGCGATCTCAAAACTCACTGCTCCTTCTATCATGCGAAAAAAAAATCAATTTGAATTACTTGTGTTTATTTTACCCTGGAGTTGAAAATAATTCACATATACTTCAATTATACGGATAAAAATTCAATATGTATATCGACTTCCATCCGAAGTATGGGTTATTTGTAATTTATTTCATTTAAAATTTAAAATAATCACTACAAGATGTACGTTGAGGCACTTGTCTCTGGATTTATTTTTCCGTTATACCTAGAAAGGTTTATAATGCCTGTGGAGATAAATCAGTGAATGTACGCAATGAACAAAAATACACAATGAACTTAATATGTGCGAAAAATGGATCAAATCCATAAACTGACAAAAATCAATATTGTTCAGACAGGGTACATTATCATAGACATGACAAAATTGTCATACTTTTTTTTCTATATTTTACCTTAAAGGAAACTATTTAAGTTATGTATTTGCACCTGCGTTTCACAACCTGAACGACAATAATATGGGACATACAAAGTTCATTTCTACAATATAAATGACTCACTACCTTTACCTTTGTACAGGTAAACCCAATACACAAAGGAGCGTCTAGATCTATGTCAATTCTTTGTTGATGTTTTAAAAAACTTCAGCCTACGCAAAATTACGTAAACTATTTATAATAATTTGCTGGTTAATTGATTTTGAATGGCAAGGAAATTATACCTATAATGAATGTCGGTATCTAAACTGTATTAGAGTTTTGATATATAATAGTCTGACCCCTGATAAGAATTTACATTTTATCATTACAACCCATGTCAGTATATATATTGCTGTAGGTATAATGTGTATTTATCTATGTGTAAACAGCCTATCAATTTACATCAACATAAAAGCATTCTATATTTGATCATTAAGTACCTCATCGATTATAATTGTGCGTCTATTCAAAGTCTAATTCTTACAACAACAAAAAATAAACTCTTACCGTTGAAAAATTTCATAAAATAAAAAAACAAGAAAAAATGAATAACAAGTGATATGTTTTCAAGAGATAATTATAGGGTTTTACCTTAATTTTCTTTGTTCCTCTGTCTTACAAAATCTGTTCCTTTTAGATAAAGCAACGACTTGATATTAATCAGATCACTAGGTGTTTGATACGTTAACCTCCAAACCACTTCATTGTAACTGTCAAATGACAAATGTCAATGTCTCAAATGATGATATTTTCGGAATGAATTGTCAGAATGTAAACAAGGTCAAAGGTATTTTCAAAGGGAGGTTATAACTGTTCACTCTACGCATGTACACAAAGAATTTTCCCGGTAATATTACAAAAATGGAAAATTACTCCACTTTTGTCTGATAGGAATATGTTTTTTGTTGAATGTTGAAGGATCAAATTATTTCTGCATATGGAAATACGAATTATTAGAGTCCATGCAAGGAGATATAACCTTTGTTAAGTCTTGATTTTCTCATTTCTGTATAAAAAAATCATCTAGAAAGATTATATTTTGCTTTGAAATAAATCAGTATCTATTTTTAAAAAAAGAAGGTAGTTCTGAGAAATGAAGAAGATAAGTTATATTATATATTCACCGAGATTTAAAATTATCCATACCATTCAAGAAAATCTTTAAATAGTATGGAAAAAAATATCGACTATTTCAATGTTTTCTTGTTTGAAAAGTGTGGCAGCCCAAGTCTGGATTTATTTTCTGAATAACAAAATAGAATAAAAAAAGTGGTCAACTCTATCCAAAGTCGACTCGGACTGAGCCATGAGGTACTTGTCTTATGTTGAAGTTCGTATATTGCTATGCATGGTTTATGCACTTGTCTATCGCTAACGTTCGCATCTTGCAACGAAATAGACACTTGTCTTTTTCTGAAGTTCAAAACTTGCTGTTTTTTTTTATTTATTGGGTATCAATGTTAAATTCTCTTACCCATACTCTAAATAATGTTCCTGGTATTTTATTTTTAGTTTATATTTTTTTTTATAGATTCTATAAAATGAAATATTGGTAATGGTCTTATTCAGGTACAATATACAACAAGTAACAAGTAAAGATTAAACATACCGAATAAATTATGTCGCGTCATTGTGTTATTGTGCTATGTCAAGTTTTTGTATTCTTGTCTATAATTTTTGCTTAAGCGCCTAATTTGTCTATACATGCCTTTTTGTTTTTCTTTGTTACATATTTGTTACATATTTGTGTGTATAACTATTTATAGTGATTAAGATTATAACATGATGTTGACTGCTGTAACTCTTCTTTTGACATTTTTACCCATTATGTCTGTTATTTTTGTTCACCCATCGTTGTCGATATAATGGAATTGTATGCGACTTTCATACAAGTGAGAGGTGAAGCGAGCTGTAAAACAATGTTTAACCTTCCGTTTTCTACATAAAAAAATGTCCGTACCAAGACAGGAATATGATAGTTGTTATTCGTTCGTTTGATGTTGTTGAGCTTTTGATATTGTCATTTGATAACGGACTTTCCGTTTTATATTTTCCTCGGAGTTCGGTATTCATGAAGTTGATATGGAATATTTATCAAAAATGTCATGGTGTCTTAAAATTGGTATCTCCTGAAGTACTATTTCAGAAAAAGCACAAGACTTTCTTTGATATAATAGTTATCAAAAGTACCAGGATTATAATTTCATACACCTGACGCGCGTTTCGTCTGTATAAGACTCATCAGTTTCGCTGAAATCAAAATATTATAAAGACAAACCAGTAAAAAGAAGGGAGAAGAGCATTGGAGACCCAAAATTCCAAATAATTTGTGCCAAATACGGCTAGGTAATCTATTCCTGGGATAAGAAAATCTTAAGTTTTTCGAAAAAATCCAAGTTTTGTAAAAAAAAAATACCATATAATTGATATTCATGTCAACACCAAAGTACTGACTACTAGGCTGGTGATACATAACACTGTTAAACCTTTTTGCTCAGACTCTTGTGACGTTTTGTAATATCTGAGTAGCAGCTGCATTGTCTTGATAATCGAATGAGATTAAACATGTATTTCCCGTATGCTGCCGAAGTTGGTATATTACTAAGGTGGGGAAAAACTAATAATTTCAAAATTAAAACCGTTTCGATCGTCAGAGATTCGTGTGTAGGTTCTTTTCACAAGGTTCAAAAGTTGCTTTATTTTCTTGGATTTATTTGGTATAAATGTTAAAATGTTTTACTCATACTATAAATGGTGATTTTTTTATAGGTTCTATTAAAAACTGAAATATTTGTGATGGTCTAACTTGGTGACGATATACAACAAGTAACAAGTAAAGATAAAAAATACCGAATAAACTCTGTCTCAAAGAAAAATGTGGAACATGCATCAAACCCTACAACTCAAAAACATATAGATTAGATAAATATGAAAGATATGCGGGCACCTTCATAACAGATAGGACTGAAAGTTCAATGTCAGTCTTAAATCGATGTCACTGTTGACACACGTTTTATCCCCATTGGAGTTTGCACTTCTATGATTACATGAAATTTCATTGACACGGTCATTTTTGCTTAAGTTCACATTTTGGCTTCCTTCCCTAGAAGACAGACATTGACTAGTAAGATAACAACGAATATCGTCCACTTTTGTTGGTAGTAAGTAGTTTTCTGAGAAGTGCCATTGTCTGCTGATGTTGATTAGCTTCTGCAATGACAGTTCGTCTGCGTGTAATAATAGTTTTTTTTTTCTATGTATGTAACCTTCTGGGTTTCACTGAAGTGCAGTCTTTATAATACCAACTCTGTTTTTTCGTAGGACATAGAAAATACACCAGCTATTTCTCATTATATATAAAAGTAGCCGTATCTTCTTTTTGGCATCTGGTGATACTTCTAGTTTGTGATTTTCTGAGTCCAAAATGAGTCACAGAATTTTCTCCGCCAGTTGGTGTGCAACACCGGTAGTTGTTCGTGTTATGCCATCCCTCAACTTTCTGATTTAAATTACAAGCAAGACCCAGCAGTTGTAAAGTTTGTTTTTTCTGCTATTATATGTAGGAGTTGGTATATTAGCAATTCAATGATTGATATGTTCTTTTCACATTTTCTGTTGATCCCTTTATGATGTTAAAAAAGTATAATAACAAAGAACTCGAAGGAAACATCGGTAAGTAAAATGGAAAACAAACAAATATCATATTCCTTACTTAGCACTGGTTGTATATCTAGCTAACCTCTCACCTTGTTTGCCAGTCACTATAAATTATATTATATTGGCAACATTGTGTGAACAATACAAACAGGCTTAAAAGGTAAAACTGTCAAAACTAGGGGTTCAGCAGTTAACGTTGTGTAATAATCTTTCTCAATTTGAAAAACAAATGCATATGATATCAAAGAAAAACAAAATGTCGTATAGACAAAACACATAAGCCAATAATACAAAAAAATGACGCCATCACATTGATGGGATGCGTAAAAACTGAGCCACACCAAAGGAGTATTACCAAAAATGGACAGTTAAGGTTTATGGATTACAAAGGCAAATAAGAGAACACTATAACATGCTATCAAGATGATAACAAAATCAATCTTCACCTAGAATCTATACTTCAACATCATAATGTGGTATAAGTGAAGTTGACACTGAATGTTTATTAACAAAGTCTTGCTATCTTCCGATGAACTTTTTTGGAAATCTTTCTGCTCAGACACTGGTTACGTTTTCGAAAAATTGCATATGACCTGCAAGCTCTTGGGTACCGAATGAGTTTGGAAAATCTATTTCCCATATGCAAATGAAGTTGATATATTGCTACAAAGATGGGAGAAATTGATAATTTCAAAAACAAAATCGCCTCATATGCATATATTCTGGTACTGAGATGACCGTTTCTGTCAAATTCGAGATATAAGTCTAAAAATGATGTGAAAGAAGCAGTTTCTGTTGTTTCTTTTATGTCAGGTTCTGGCAAATATATAAAACGATCCCGATCATATAAGTTTAAATTGTTAATAATCAATATATCTGAATGTGAAATTAAATGATGTTCATTGATCTTCTTGTTTTTGAGCAGTGTCTGTAGGAATTTTGACCGTTTTAAAAATAAGAAGAGACAGAAAGAGGCACACATATCGATACCATGGGAATGCCGACAAATTCAACAAATATTTCCAAGAAACAGTAGCATACTGATAACGTTTTCCTCTGTGTTGCATGTTTACCTTTTTGTTCCCTGTAAACAAAATATGTTGTATGGTATCCCAAAGTAATAAATTTATAGCGTATGATACTATTTTTATATTGAAAAGCATTATGAATCAAAACTTTCAGACGATTTTTCACTTTCATTTGGGAATTTTGTTTTCAGGATTAAAAAATGAATAGTTTTGATAGAATTGATTTAAGATAAAGATCGAAAAGTTCTTTAGATTTTTGTTTAGAATCCACATATGGTTATACCACTACGCGAGTAATAAATGTAACACTATTTCAGGAGACTATCTAAAACTACAGACCAATTTTTTGTCAATCTTACGAACGATTCCTGTGTAGAACACAAAGATGAGCCGGCAATATACCGTTGATTGTGTGGAATTTTATGAAGCTTATGCATTTTATTCAAAAAAAGTAATTTCTCAGATTTGCTGTTAAATGTAATGTTCATTGAAACCATGAAAGACTCATGTTTCGCCCAACAAACACATACCTAGTTTGTCAATTACATGACAACTGAATCATTATATGGTGCTGTGTATTTACAAAAAAAAATTGAAATGTGTTGGTTTTATAGAGCTGCTTATCTTTGCTACCCACTTTTTCTACCTTTTCAGTTAACAAAGGCAACAGTAGTATACCGGAGTTCAAAAGTCAAATCGATTGAAAAAACAAACAAATTCGAGTTACAAACTAAAGCCGAGGTAAACACATCAACTTTAAGAGGAAAAAAAGAACAACAGGAACACTGAAGTGCAAAAAAACAATCACCAACATACACAGATACGAACGATTTGATAACAGTAAGACTGTTCATTGATGCAATTTTGTCGTAAGGCTACCATTCTGTTACCGCATGTCTGTGTACCTCATTGTATTCAGGGTAGTACCTTCTCGTAAGCGCTATAGAACCAGGTTTAATCCACCATTTTCTACATTTGAAAATGCCTGTACCAAGTCAGGAATATGACAGTTCTTGTCCATTCGTTTTTGATGCGTTTTGTTATTTGATTTTGCCATGTGATTATGGACTTTCCTAATTGATTTTCCTCTGAGTTCAGTATTTTTGTGATTTTACTTTTTTTTTGCTTCATTCAATTTCTTTTGGCTATTTTGTCTAACAATACTATTTTCGTGACTGTTTTGGTAACACAGCTTCCCTCAGAAAACTGTATGTTTGCGAGCGATTTATTTCCTTGTCTTTCGAGAGTAGAAAAATAATGCAAATAAAAATCGTGGCAAATATTCTCATTTTAATAAATCAAGCAAATTTGAAAATCACCAAAAGAAATCTCTGCGAAATGGACAAGTAAGGACTGCAAGCAAAATAAAGTATCCGCAAAAATAAGTAAGTGTACAGTATTTGCTGTTACTGATAAACAAGGTTAATCTATCATATTTTTCTAACTGAACTAACTTCCAATGTAACTTTTCCTCAGTATTCCACAAGGTATAGTGAAACATTTTTTCTGATACTGTGAAAGTACTTTTATTCGTGGGGTACCAATTTTCGTGGTTTTCGTGGATGACTCTATCCACGAATTTAAGTGTCCAACGAAATAAAACAACCATTGTCCAAATCAAGACGAGGAAGATCCCCATGCATATTTGACTGCTGATATGATCGAAAGAATTTATTGAATTACTCCAAATCGGAGAATACTTTAATAGCAGTCGAGAACTACACCTGCATGCAAGATTATACTCGTTTAATGTTTTACAATCTAAACTGTACAACTTTTGATCTTTTAATTCTTATAAAAGATATTTTTGACGATGAAAGTCAGATTTCCGGTATTGGTATGCTAGTATGATAAAGTGTTCATTTTATATCATCATAGTTTTCGTACACATGGGAAATAATAATTTCATGCTGGGCTTGATTCTGATAAACATCATTTGACAATTTAAGATATGTTTATAGCATTTGTTTATGTTGTTGTTTTCTTTAGGTGACAAATTTCTGGCCTAATTAACACCTTTGATGGTCTTTAATCTTTTGATCACTTTATCTTGGGTTAATTAGTGTTGTCACTAGGATTTACACGGGTCAAGGTTTACTTTGCAATTTTCTTCAATCCAGACTATTTGTAACCTTCGTGTCTAAAGGCTTTAATTTTTTCAATTATTTTTTTTTCTCAGAAAACTTAAATCCACGAATTTAAAAACCCACGAACATGTAAATAATGCTCAAACGACGAAAATTGATACCCACGAATTAAAGTACTTTCACAGTAGGTGGGGACTAGTTTTGCATGCATCAGGATCTTCCTTACACTAATGGACATCTATTATGTGTTTATTTGCAGGCTGAGGTTCTTCTTTGAGATCTTATGATTTTCAGATTATATATGCTCTCTTGAAAAAGTAATTCCATATCTGTCAACAATGGTTTCCTAATTAGAGGCTATAACTGGCAGGAAATACTTTCGCCTTGTCCAGATTTAGATACAACTTATTTCAGTATTTGATTTTCATGCCCCATTTATGCGCATTATGTTTTTCTGTCTGTGCGTCCGTTCGTCCCTCCCTCTGTCCCGTTTCCGGTCAATGTTTTTGGTAAAGGTAATTGTTGAAGTCCAATCAACTTGAAACTTAGTAATCATGTTCCCTATGTTATGATCTGTCTAATTATAATGCCAAGTTAGAGTTTTGACCCCAAATGTCCACTGATAATAGAAAAAGAAACTGCGAGTGGGGCATCCGTGTACTATTGACACATGCTCAATGCCCGTGAACTTCGTATTTGCATTTTTGTTTTTAAATATTTGATGGAAAAAATACTGATGAATTATTTTTATACAAAACCAGCGTCTGGTTTTTTAAATAGTATACATCTGGTATCGTTGATAGGTTTTGTTCTTCAACCACTGCATGGATTTCATTTTTATGTGGACGTATATCACAATGTCCACTGAACATAGAAAAAGGAAGTGCGATTGGGGCATCCGTGTACTATGGACACATTCTGGTTGTTTCGCAATGCGTGTGTAAATGGTATATCACTTGAGTCGACACTTGAAGAAATACAAAATAAGCATAAAGACGATCGGCAAGGACAAGGTAAACTCCTAATTCACATTCTGCAGAGGATATGCATAAAAGAACTTTGAACTATATTCTGCTCATACTTTGAACTACAAATTACTATATATATCTACCTGTGTGACGTTTATATTCTGACGTTAAAGGCGCGATTCTACATCAGATTAACTATTCGGTCATAGTACTTAAAATCTTTCAATCCTTTATGGATGGATTTATATCTGTTTGACGTGGCTCGGTACTTTTACATCTCGTCAATGTGTGTGTATTGGCTTTCATATTTTGGTGGTTTGTTTTGTATATGCGACTCTTTGTATTTCTTTTGTTCTTATTACGTGACTCTGTACCTTAAAAGATCCCGTCGGTATTATTTTAGTCTATTATATGCCATTATGATATATTTCTATTATGAATTTCTATATACGTTGAACCACAAACGTCAAAATCATTCAATCGCGTAGTGGAATTAACTATTTTTGGATTCTCATAAATTCGACCTATAACTTTTGGACTAGTTTAAATCTCGGTCTATTTCTGTAATTTGTACTTACATACTTTTGATTTTTTAACTCTGTATGCTTACATTGCCTATGTAAATTTTAAAACTGTTTGTATGCACATTGACATTATTCTACATTTGAAAATGCCTGTACCAAGTCAGGAATATGACAGTTCTTGTCTATTCGTTTTTGATGCGTTTTGTTATTTGATTTTGCCATGTGATTATGGACTTTCCGTATTGATTTTCCTCTGAGTTCAGTATTTTTGTGATTTTACTTTTTAACATATATAAATTAAATACAAAAATAAGAAAGCAATGAATTAGATTGTTAAATTTGATATTTGTCTTTTTTTGTTAAATATTTGTTTGTTTTTATTGTGATTAAGATTATAACACAATGTTGACTAATGTACACCAGTTTTTGACTTTTTTGTATTATGTCTGTTTGTTTGGTTTACGCATCGTTGTCAATATAATGGAATTTGATGCGACTGTTATACAAGTGAGAGGTTTGGCTAGCTATAAAACCAGTTTCAATCCACTATTTTCTACAACAATGCCGGAACTAAGTCAGGAATATGACAGCTGTTATAGATTCGTTTGATGCATATGAGTTTTCGATTTTGCCATTTGATTAGTGACTTTCCGTCTTAGGAGTTCATTTTTTTTGTCATTTTACTTTTTTTGTCTTTGCTGACATAAAAGATAGCAACTGTCTTAAATTCAATCTGAGAATGACAAATCATTCGAAACTGTTTGGTTTTCTATCCCCAGACGTTAATGGTTTAAGTAAGATTTAAGTAAGTAAAGTTTCTGTTTGTGTTACATTGTCGTTTGTTTTTTGTTGCAGATTAGTGTTTTTGCTGTTTCAATGCTTTCCTCTTATAGTTGATATGTTTCTCGCGGTTTTAGTTTATAACCCAGATATTTTTTTCTTTTAATCGATTAATGACCTGCGAACAGTGATATACCACTGTTGCCTTTATTTAGCACAACTTTTAGGGAATTTTTAGTTTAAGAGCTCTTTAACTTCGTATTTCATGTTGCCTTCCTACAGTTTATTAAAGAGCTCCAGTACTATGTATTTCTGATATTTAGATTATTTGAAAACATAAATTCTTCAATGATCTTAAAAATCTAAGAGGCTTATGATTTTAAAAAACCAACAAGGTCGAGCAGTAGATTGAATGTTTAAGTTGTCTTGCTTATTTGTATTATAAAACTCAATTGTAAGGAATAGAAACATAAAATGAAAATAACACTTAAGAAAGTTTGTGTGTTAAAATATGTCACAAAACATAAAAGTCAACTAAAATATAATCAATTTTGTTTGCATGCTCATCACACTTGTATTGTATTTATTTATATTGTACTTAGATATGATTTACTTGCGTCTATTCCATTTTGCTTTTATTTAGCAAATAAAATGTGCTTGAACTAAAGTAATGAATTTCACTGATAAAGTTAGTGCAAAGATCACAAAAATATTATAGTATTAATTTTTATATAACCGACTCTTTTAAAACGGCCACTACAGAAAGCTATCAGTATTTCAATATGCTTGTTATGATGTCATTCAATGAATCTGGATTATCCTTCTTTCCTTAAAAATGAGCTTTAAAATATTTGCCTCCTCGGTACACACACTTTTTTACACATATAGTTTGAATGAAAGAAAAGGTCTCTTTTTGACAATCGTAATGTCTGTGTCATTTTGGTCTTTTGTGGATAGTTGTCTCATAGGCAATCATACCACATCTTCTTTTTTATATTGAACATTCTCTTTTTATTTTCAACACCAAACCATAGTTCAAGCTTAATGTTGTTGGCTAATTATCATACAATATTCCTAACATTCCTATTACAGCTAATCATAATTCAAATATGTTAGCCCCTTTATGACAACTCTAATCTGAAAATTTTCACTGATTAATTGAATAAAGATTAAAAAAAAACAAAAAAAAACCCATTAATTAATCAGTATTTAAAAAAGATATAACAGTATTTATACTGCAACTAGTTGTGTTTATTTGCCAAATATAGTAACATAGCTATATGTTGTATAATGTCAATTTCATCATGGAACACTTTTCCCACAATTAGGGGTTCATTAAGGGATGAAAATAAGTTTGAAATTTGTGTTACGATTTTAAAAGCTTTAAATGTTTTAGTTTAAGTTGCAGTATAAAAACAATATTAAGCCAATGTCATTAAAATATTAGAAAAATTGTACAAAGCGCAAAACTGGGGAAATGCTCGGTAGATCCTCGCTCTTCCCCAGTTTCTCAGCCTCATACTGAAAAGGTTTATATTTTGCTATTATTGACCTTATATTGTATATTTCTATGGCATTATGAAATAAAATGTAATGAATATTTGCTTTTCATAATAAAAAAAAAATATAAAATGTAGATATTCCCGTTGATCACTGTTCAAAGGACGAAATGTAAAAAAATCGAATATGATAAAAACTTTTAGGTGTTACTATATTCGTATCAATATTTTAAAAATTGTCATAGATTCTCTGATGACCAAACTCCGTTTGAACTAAGAAAATGTTTGATGTTTGCTATTGGAAAGGAGGTCTGAAAATAAAAATAGAATAGAAGGTGCACAAAAACACACACTGACAAGCAATACAAGGTGTCAAATAGAAACCCAGTATAAATGGTGACCATATTATACTTCACACCCTAATCTTAGTCCAGTATTTTGGAAAATACATAATCAAATAATCATCGAAACTTTTAAAAAACCTAATAAACTTATAATAAATAGGCTCAAAGCAGGAACAAATTGAAGACTTCTTGGGAATAACTTCACTTATATGTAATATAACGAACGACCAGGGCAAGAAAAACACAAACAATGATAAGGAATACATGCCGGTAGCGAATTGAAGATATATCGCAGTTATTCAAATCAAGCTGAGCAACAATATATACCTTGTCGATAAATACTCCGTACCAACTTCACACAAATTATACACGATGGTCTTGAAGTAAAGATTCTAGATACTGACATTCTTTATCATCTTAATGTGTTATATTCTTTTATTATTGTCTTTGTAAATTATTTGCTTCACTGTTGAGTCTATTTTTGGCAATATTCAGTTGACGTGACTCGGTATTTATACATCCTGTCGTTGTGTTATTGTGTTATGGTAATTATTTTATTCTTGTCCTTCGTTTTTGCTTATGTGCTTTTGTCCATATTCCTTTTTGTTTATCTTTGTTGACATATTTCTTTGTTGTCATGTGGTAAAGATTATAAGACATAGTTGACTTATTGTTGACATTTATACCTATTATGTTTGTTTGTTTTGTTCACAACTCGATTTCAATATAATGGAATTGTATGCGACTGTCAAATAAGGAGCGGTTTAGCTAGCTATAAAACAGGTTTAATCCACCATTTTCTACATAAGAAAATGACTACCAAGTCAAGAATATTTCAGGTGTTATCCATTCATTTGATGTGTGTGAGCTTTTTATTTTGCCGCTTACTTAGTTGACTTTCCGTTTTACTTTCATCGGAGTTCGGTATTTTTGTTATTCTACTTTTCACAACACCAGATGCGCATTTTGATAATGAATATGTCTTAATGGTCAAGGCCCAAATAATTAAAAATCCAAAATCTAAAACAAATTAATTAGGGTACTCTAACACAGATTGTTGTAGTTTAGAGAAAATTCAATATAGTAGCGTCAAATGTGTCACAAACATTACAGCACACAACATGAATTTGTGTATGGTCAATACCCGGATGTTAATCGTCATAAAATAAAAAAAAAGAGTAAAATATCACATATGCACACGCTGTTTGAACTGTCCTTAAATCCTTACACGAAGAATAATACTTCAACTATTTAACACTATAGTTGGCATAAGAGTTTGTAAACTTTTCGACTAATCTATTACATCAGCATTTTTTTTTTTTGTAATAAATTACGTTTAGTAAAATTTGAGATGTTATTGCAATCACGCACATATAGATATCACAGAGAAATGTATACTCCATAAAGAGCCAACGGAACATCACCACTAAGGAAAGAGAATATTAACAATAGGGTAGTTTCGTGTTTGATTAATTTTGACGGCAAATTTACCACGAGGAATTAGCAATTAGTAGTATGATATTTAGTATAATTATAGATATATACTTTTCCAAAAATGATCGCAGTTACTTGAAGCAAGCTGTTCTGACTTGTATTTTCGAGTCTGATAAATTGTTATTTGAAAAGTCACTAATGGTGTGTGAATGCATGATGTAACCCAATGTTTTAATGTTTTAATAGCTGCCAGAATACATATTAATTTTAAAATCAATTTTATGTATATTTAAAAGTCAATATCAAAAGAATCAATTATTTGTAAATTCTAATATTTGTTATGCATGAACGCTTTATTTTGCATTTAAACTTTTTTCATTATTAGCAAAAGAAATTATCAAGAAATAAGCGGATTTATAATCAAACGATTACTTTTTATTAGTAATGGAATTTTGTAAAACGAAAAGACAGGAGGGAAAGAATTTAAAAATCACAGATGGTACAACGAAAAAAAAAATCATCGAAAAATTTGCCTAACTATATTTGGAAAGTTGTCAAATATATTTATGTTTTCTTTTTTAATTTTAACATTCACATTAAAAGTATTGTTAACTTCTGTCTGCTAATCGATAAGTACTAAAGTGACATGTTGTATATCATTTTCGTCTCAACCGGTTTCACTTGCATTACCAGATTAATCGAATTAGTAAAACAGTATGATGGAGATCGTCAATAAAACGCAATCCATGCATATTGAACAACCAAACAGATAATAGTATAGAATATTTGTATGAAACCAACATTGATTTATTCTGGATAATGCACCGGAAGCTCTACATCGTACCGTGTGACTTCACTTGCTCTTCACAAGTACCGCATGACTTCATTTGTTTTACTTACTGTTTCGCCGTAACGATTTCACAATTTCCATAGCGACCGTTAAATTGTATGATATAAGTGTTGACTTAGAATATTTGATTGCCCCCTTGGTATCTTCTTACATGTTTTGCGTAAAGGGAGAACATTTTTTTATTACAATGTCTGTGTCCGATGCATATTGAGATTTCACAAATCAAATTTTCATCAAAGAGTTTTGCTATTCGGACTTGTTTTTTATTGAACGGTCGATCGTCATTTAAACTGATACTAACTATGCTTAACATTTTGTTGTCACCAACAGAAGTTCATCGGTCTCATTTGATTTTGTTTTTGTTTTGGCAAGACAGATACTCATAAAAATACAGGTTGAAATCTTATTTTTGCATTGCCGAAATAGTTAATATTGAGAATGGAAATGGAGAATGTGTCAAAGAGACAACAACCGACCATAGAACAGACAACAGAAGTATTTGTAGACGATTTTAATTAGCTATTTTACAAGTGGCAAAGTCTCTGTGTGATTCAGAGCATATGATGGCATTTTTTTCGGCTTTCGTTAATGCTAAAGGATTAAAGACATTAAAATGGAAGTCCTTCCATAAAAGTATATCATATGTCAACAGGCGTAAACTAATTTCGGCAACGTGCACTGGAATTCCACGCTGTTTACCGTTTCCTGTCTCGTCAGTCAAAATCTAGAAAAGCATTACACCAAATTGTAGGACGATTGGTATAATACAGCAAACAAAACATACTTTAGTGTCTGCACTTATTCTTCATCAGAATAAAAGTGAAAAACTGATTTCATCGTAATGACGGAATATATTGTATACTATCGGGTCACTTTTGAAAAATGAAAAAGAAGAACAATTAAGACCATAAAAACAAGATGGGTTTGACCATAAAAAGCTACAATTGCTAAGGAATAATAATGTTTGGAATTTTTCACATGAAGTCGATTTGATTATTTTCGGTTTCGTTTATGAGGCACTTTTTTTTTTTTTTTTTTTTATCGAAGTAAGACATTATAAAGAGTACTTTTTTCTAATTAGACGGAGAATGTGAATGCAGTCACAAGACTTCAATATTTCAATTCTTTATGTGTTGATTTGAAATACATATCGAAGTAAGCAATAAATGTGTTTGCTAAATTTGATAAATGCTTTTTGTGCTTCTTTGTTTAATATTTGTTTGTTTTTGTTTTAATTACGATTGTGACACAGTGATGACTGCTTTACTCCTATTTTGACAATTTTACCTATTATGTCTGTTTTGTTCACGCATCATTGAAAATATTATGGAATTTGATGCGACTATCATAGAAGTGAGAGGTTAAGCGTTATAAAACCATGTCCATGTCACCATTTTCTACATTTAAAAACGCCTGTACCACGTCAAGAATATGACAGTTGTTGTCCATTCGTTTGATGTGTTTTATCATTTGATTTTGTAATTTGATTAGGAACTTTCTTTTTTGATTTTTCCTCGGAGTTCAGTAATTTTGTGATTTTACTTTTAGTTTTTTCATTACTGGAGAATACAGAGAGGAGATTGGACAGACAATAAATAAATATTTACATTTAAATAAAAAAAGTTTATTTTGGTTTTCAAAATACTGTTTTGTCTAAAACCATGTCCATAACGAAAACTGACTTTGGTATAAGAGTGACACTCGCGTACGGAACAAGGAATAATCAACAACATTAAAATAACAATTGTATCGAACTTGACAAGTTTTGTATCCATAAATTTCCCTTTTATGGACAATACAAACGACAGCGGTTAAAGGAAATATAATCATTCTGTACACAAACGATATATCCTGGCATCCATAACCAATCAATTCGACTGTCTGTAATCTTGATTAAAAGCAAAATGAGAAAATAGCTTCGCTGTAAACGAATAAATGACTTCGTAGCATGATAATTATTTTAGCTTAAGTTTGGTGTAGAAAAACCAATTAACAATTATACAATTACTGACATCGCCGCGACATTATTTTGTTTATCTATATCAGGGGGAAGTATTAATGTTGTTGACAGTTATATGTAAATAAACATGGAACCATTTATATCAAGGAAAATCCCTAAAGTAACCAAACAAATACAGCATCTAATTTACCATCTTCGCTAGCCAAGGGTTACGATTCATTTATAGAGGAGGGGAGTAGCACAGATGCTGAATTACATCCAGTCCATAGGTTCACTATCCAAATTTAGTCAACAAAAGAAAATACCACGGAATCGATCAACTTTCTTTTGAAAGCATACTAAACAAAAAAATGTTTTTGTAGAATATTCACCATTAGTCGGTCAAATTTAGTATGCAGAGCTGCAATTTGACTTATTGCTTTAGACTATTAAATTATACATAGTAAAAATGAGAACACAAGTGCCTGAAGTATAAAGCCTATATGTCCAAAAGTAGCATTAACAATATTTTGAAATTGGTTGAAGACAAGTCCCATGGATAAATAGAAAGAACAATACAACAGTAATTATGAGTAGGAAATCATATAGTGATGATGTTAAATGACACTGATTAGTAGTGTCTTCCTAAAGAGTGGGAACAGTGTCTTTCATAAATAGACATAAATTCTTGCATAATAACACTTCTTTGCAATAAAAGTAGAGATAAAGATGCAGCAAATGACAGCATGCAATTTAAGATTAATTTTCTTTGCAAAACAAAAGAGAAAAAAGAAGGAGATATCAATTCTACAACAACAGGAATTGTGGAGTGTCAGTAGTGTCCTTAATTCAGTTTTCTTTGCATCTGATGTAATAGTTGTAAAAAATCACAATCCAGATAATTGGTTTAAATCTGTATACCCTAATCACCTACGTGATAAAACAAGTACAAAAAGTGAAAAACAAAGTTAAAAACAAATGTCTGTTTTAAATACTTTGAAAAGTCGTTTTCGATCAGGGGTAAATAAAATTACATAGGATTACGATTTCAGTGCTAATTAACAATGAACAATTTGGAATGAAATAACTTTCATTTTCTCGACACGGCTTTGGAATAAGTTATCTTTCTTTTACAATTTAGCAAAGAAAAGCTCAAATTGTACCCGTTAGAATTCCCATATTTTTCTCTTTCAAACAATTGAAAGGATTATAGCATTCGTAAAATCACTTCATTTGTGTATACGTCCTCTTTTTAAACCATAACATAGCATTTTAAAAATACATGATTTCAACAATCCTGTCGTTTACGATAACGAACCATGTACGTGTATTAATGTGTAAGATTAATGAGTTGCGAATAGAACGGTTCATGAAAGGACGTTTCGAATAAAACATGCATGATTTGCTAGATTTACAGAGAACATTGTGTATTTTCGGTGAAGATGACTAACTGTTTAAAGCGTTTTAAATAACGTTTGTGTCGGTAATTATCTTGCGTCTATATAGGTCATTTATTTTGATGCAATGTCTTTGTAAATACCAGTTATTGTTTTATTGGAAATTCCAAGTCATCTTTCCCAATTTATGCAATCGATTCGACAACTTCCTGCTTTAGAATTTTATGAGGTTTACATTTCCTTTCTTATGCGAAATCATTACGCATGCACAATTAAAATAGGGAATATAATCTGTTACAATCGCTTCATTTCACAATACATTGCGTGCACGAAATAATTTCATATAATGCATGCAGGCGGCTCTGTTCGCTACAGTTTTGTATTTCAAAAGAACATGTTATCTTATTTTCTGTACTTTTAGTTGATATTTAAGAATATATGTTGATTTAAATTTACGAATGAAGTACCGATGATTAAATTTGATAGACCGTTGTCTCATTGACAATTAACCCTCATCTTCTTATTTTTAGTTAATGAATTCCAAAAGATGAGCGTTTTACTCCTTATTTTGCTTGTCATTGGAAAAACGCATTCCAATCCTGACCCTGTATGTTTTGGCAGAAAAGAGTCAAAAAGCCTAAACTTGTCCAGAGACAACATGTGCCCACTGATAATTCTCTATATCCATGGCGAATTATTTAACTCACTGAGAAATGGCTTTTCAAGAAGTGGTAAAAAGTAAAATATATCGAATTCCGAGGGAAATTTATAACGAAAAGTCCCTAACCAATGGTCAAAATCAAAAGCTTAAACACATCAAACGAATGGATAACAACTGTCATATTCCTGATTTGTTACATGATTTTCCTAAATAGAAAAAAGTAAAAACACAAAAATACTGAACTCCGAGGAAAATTCAAAAAGGAAAATCAAAAATCAAAAGGCAAAATCAAAAGTCCAAACACATCAAACGAATGGATAACAACTGTCATATTCCTGACTTGGTACAGGCATTTTCTAATGTAGAAAATGGTGGATTGAACCTGGTTTTATAGCTAGCTAAACCTCTCACTTGTATGACAGTCGCATCAAATTCCATTACATTGTCAACGATGTATGAACAAAATAAACATACTCAAAGAGTAAAAATGTCATAAAATAGGGGTTGAAAATGGTTGAATAAACCTAGTTTTATAGGCAGCTGAACCTATTACTTGAATGATAGTCGCATAAATTTTCATCATATTGATAACGTTGTATGAACAAAACACACAGACATAATAGGTAACAACGCCATGTATAGGGGTATAGCAGTCAATATTGTGTTTTAATCTTAATACATTTAAAACAAACAAATACATGTATGTAACAAAAGAAACATGTAAGGGCACATCGACAAAACACATAAACAAAGCTGAAAGACAAGAAAAAAATATTACCATAGCACAATAACACAATGTCGTTAATTTTAAGGCAAAGAAGAATATAGACAAAGCACATAAGCAAAATATTAAAAACAAGAATATTTTTTTTATCATAGAAATATAACACAATGATGGGATATATAAAGACAGAGCAACGTCTAATGTATATCACCAAGCAAACAACTAAACTGTAACAGAACTATTCTAAATGAAGGCAACAGTAGTCTCCGACATGTTTTTTTTTCCCCTTCTGCTTATGATACACACTTGAAAGATTCAGAACTATTACCTATCAATATACTAGAATCCTTTTTTATGAGGATAATATAAAAAAAAATACATAAAAGATGTCGTATGATTGTCAATAAAACAGCTCTCCGCTAGAGACTAAATGACGTAAATGAAACACATTAGAAATTAATCCACGCAATCAAGTATCTTTCAATTGACTCACTATAACTCATTTATTAAAGCAACTAAAAATATTACTAGTATAAGATCCTTATATTTATACATACCAAAAGAAACCCATTCTGAAATACATGTTTTCAACAGCCGAATAAATTTTAATTTCATAGTTATATCTGAATCATAATATAAGACTGACATATGTTATGGACAACTGTTTATAAGAGTCTGTATATTCGTCTCGCTCGCGACGATCTTATTGACGTTTACAAAACATCTACTTTTCACGTATCACGTATAAATGATATTTGAAAAATAATGAACCTAGAGATTCGCCTCAAGCTGAAATGAAAGAAGGTTTGTTATTCTTAATTGTACCTGATGTATTCCATACATTTTACTGTATCGACAAACACCGCTATAGCTGGTACTGAAAATATGATAGTGTTATTACTGTTCCTGTTACCATAATCATTGTAGATAACAAGTAATACAATATCAATGTTAGTTTCCATGTCAAGACACCACAATTGATTAAACCCCATATCTGTCTTATATTGACTTCAATTCTCTAATGCTGGTACCAGACGTATGTCTTCGGATTACCGATGAAATAGATTTTTTAGGTTACAAATTAAAATAAAAATATTTTCGGTTTCAGCGTATACTAATCTAGTCTATTTTCGTATGTTGATGTTTGTATTAACGATTTTCTTTACTCTTCAAATGTGGCAACATTTTTTCTTTATGCCCATTTTTGAAAACGCTCTTTTTAAATTATATGATGTAGAATTGACAAAGTACTCGTTATTTTTGTTTGGTACTATTATTGTTCTTAACAACACTTGAAATTCCAATTTAGATCAATTTTGATCCTTTTTCTTGTTTAATGGTTTCAATGTTAATGTTTAAATATTTCATCAATATTTGAATATAAGAATTCATGAAAGGTATCTCAACGAGACATCATCAAGCTAGCAGTATTATTTAATTTCGCGCCCCTCGATCGAGATATATCACGTCTAAAATATCACACAGATTTGCACCCATGCCATTGAATCGAATTGGATGTAATATCTGCCAGTTCGATCTCTTGTTATGATAGCTATCGAAGGTACCAGGATTATAATTTAGTACGACAGACGCGCGTTTCGTCTACATAAGACTCATCAGTGACGCTCATATCAAATTATTTATTAAGCCAAACAAGTACAAAGTTGAAGAGCATTGAGGATCCAAAATTCGGACAAGTTGTGCCAAAACGTATATGAAATTGTGATTGTGAAGACTGTTTATGAGTAATATGTTGTTACACTTATTCAGGAAACAAATAAATACGAAAACTGGATTTTGTACTTGGATTTAAGAAAAGATCATGAGCGTAGTTGATAATTAAAAACTGCAATGTAAATGATGCACTCTTTTAAATGCAAATCGCAGTCATAGTCTAATTTGCAGCTTGAATAGATAGATTTTTGTTTTTTTTATATAATTTATATAATTTGAATATCGTCATGAAGTTTCCTGGATGAGTTAAATACTTTTAAAACAAAGGCTATGCCCTACATTAAAACAGCATACGCTGTGTTCTTTTTTGTGTTTTTTTCATCGTAGCGTAATCTGCAACGACATTGATGTTTTAAGAAAAAATAGGAAAATCTTCTCTAAATTAAGATGTTTATATATACAGTACTTTTTGTCTCGAACTTTCCATTATGTACATACATGTCATTTAGTCTTATTATTTCTAAGCAGATATAATGTAATGCATCTCCTCAATCACTATACTTCATCCTTTATTGTTAAAGCACATTTGGTGTTATATATAACGTGAGAGGAAACAAATTCAATTCCACGGAATGTACTTAAAATGCGTTAAATTATTTTTCATTCTTATTTTTCATTCTTATTTTTTTATGTTTACTATTTGTCTTCCTCTATATTAAATTGCATCAGACACAATGATCCGTAATCCAATGGATAAGACATGACAGTAAAAGACGTCTTTGTATACCGTTATGTAACACATGACATTTACATTATCCTGGGAAATTAAACTTTGATGACGCCAAAGAATATTAGATTAAAAAAAATAGCTTTAGAAGGCATACAGAGACATGGTTATGACGACGCACATTTTTTATATTGCTTTAAAGTTTCTCTTTTCATGCGTCCCACCAGTGATGAATCAAACGAAGGGTTATAAATTAACAATGTCATACTGTGAACAACTGTGTACTCTTAAAGGTATTATGCCTGCTATTTCAAATTTGTTTATTTTATTTTTAACTTTAAAGTGCTATCAATATGTTTTTATTTCCCACATACAAAGAACAATTGTGTACTTTTAACAGTATTATGGCTACAGTTTTAAATATCCTCATTCTATTTATAACTTTAAATGTATTTTCAATATATTCCGATTGTATTGAATGACTCTACTACTGCAACTTCTTTCACAAAAACTTAATGTAGTCACATAAAATATCGAGGACATAAATGAAAAAAAAGGTACACGAAACCAAGGGAACACAACAAAAATCATAAGAAAATCAGACAAAAATATATCCCAAAAGAAAAGAAGGTGAAAAAAAACAAACAACTGTATACAATAAAGGATACAAAACACCTCACAGAAAACTACATAAACACTAATTGGAGTGTGTTTATTGCCATGTCCCTCATGACCTTCAGTACTTATTGATGAGCCCGAGGGATGTTCTCAAGTGCTCAGGAAGGGTAAGTAGATCCTGCGTATGGAAAACAAAATTGTGATGATGAGTCGCGTTTGTCGGTGTCATAATCAAGTTAAAACGGACCGGGGCTATCGCGAAGACATTCGGAACATATACATGGTCATCTTTGACACAAATATTCCATTACAATAAACCATTTTGTGATTGTGTAAGAAAAACACTTTTAAAGAGATAAAATATCCAATAGAAACTCATTGTTCAATAGCTTCCTTGTAAGCAGCAACACTTTATCAAGGAAACCACTTGAATGCCAGTTGTTTATAGGCTGATGTGACAAAACTGGGGTTTCAGAAGCCAACACTTTGTTATTATACATTACCGATATGTAACACAACTACCTAAATATATTCCAACAAACATTCAAACTAATCTTACAAAGACGCCAACAAAAAGGTGTAATTTGACAATGACGTAAAAAAGTGTTTTTTTTTGTCGTTGGTAGTAAATCTACATTCAAAGTAATATGTTTCGAGGCGGAAAAGAAGTTTTGCATAGGCGTTTGGGTGCATTTATATGTTATTTTAACGTTAATAGTCATTATCGTTATGATATACCAAAGAAGGGATGTTCGTTAAAAAGATAAATTTATCCGAAAGAGTAATTTTGTATACACCGTTTTGTTTTCCGAATTTGCCCCCGACTACATCAAAACCAATACAAGTAATCAATAAGGAGGATAACAACTACAATTTCAATTTTACTTTCATGGTATATAGATTGATATTGAAATATTTAATGTGAGGGACAGAGAGTGATACACAAAAACGGGTCTCAACGTCTAGCTGTATAGAAGACTGAACATTGGCTGAAATGCATATAATTCATCTTATATCCCAAAAAGATTTGATTCACATGATCTCTATTACACAAAAACTCTTAAGTTATATATTCATTTGTTACGTCATTTGTGCATTGCATGGTCAAACTAGAAAACTAGCATAGTGAAAAAAACACGACCGCAAATTGAAGCAAAACACAATTGTATTTTCAATTAAATGCATATGGATTGAATTTACACTAAACCTTCCCTCGTACTTACTAATTGGATAAGTGACTGAACCCATTGTACTACAAAACAAAGAAGTATATATTTTGCAAACATACAATAACAAGTCGATATATACGGACATAATTGAAGGAAACTGTTTATGCTTACCGAAGAAACGTTATTCAATTTGTTTTCCTGTCAGTTTAAATGACACACGAAACGGTTTTAAATTTTTCTGGATATGATATATATATCTTTCGAAATATTCGAGGGGAAAAGTTTGAACTGTATTTAAATCCAACATTATAGATTTATTTTAGTTTATTCCAATCAAAAACACTTACAAATGTGGATATACAGAGACATAATTCCAGAAATTATTGCTAAAATATTAAATTGTTATTATATACAACGCAATACCAATGATATAAAAAATATAGCAGAAATTACCCGCTATTTTGACGAGGACAACAAACAATACCTACCACCAACACTGACTCTTATGGCGAAAACATCAGTACAAACAATGACATACAACATAGAAGACGAATGCCCATAAAAGTGTAAATTAACAACTCCAAGGAAATTTCAAAACGCAAACTTCATTTTGAAATAGCAAAATCATAAGCTGAACCACATCACATGAAGGAATAACAACTGTCATATTCCTGGCTTGAACTATTGATGTTGAAAACTTTTAAACTTGTATTTCTGATTATGTTTTCATTGTAAAGGTCTAGTATGGAAGTATTCTAAGATTGCTTACTCTACTATTCATTAGATCATTCAAAATTGATATAGTAGTTACTAACATTATTTCGCCTTAAATTTCCATTGTTTTGTATTTCGGAAGTGATAGTATTTTTTGTATTGATCAGATTATGATAGCACACCATCTGCAAACGACTGAACTCTGCACAATTCACATCAATATTAAAGATAAAAGGTGGACAAAGGTAATCAATGTACGTAAGCATTTACCTCATCTCAGCTATTTCAGTACACAAATTAAGGAGCAGAGTTCGCAAAGTTGAACTGTACTTACAGAAGTTGATCTTGCTAGATATATTATAGTCTTTGTTAACATTCATACACTCAAAATAAATGAAGTATCGATACGCTATAAACAAGTTAAATGTAAGGCAGAAGAAAAATCGCAAAGATATGGCAAATAGTGAAATATTTTTATCAAATAACCCGTTTCTATGTCTATTGGTGTTTGTTTTTGTTGAAGTTTTGTGTTTCTGTTGTTCTGTTGTTTTCCTCTTATAATTAATGTGTTTCCCTCGGTTTTAATGTATAACCCGGATTTGTTTTCTTTAATCTCGATGTATGACTATTGAATAGCAGTATACTAATGTGGTCTTCATCTACTATTACATTTTAAAGGCAAACTAGAAAAGCGTTATTGTTGAGGATGCCAGAGTACACAGAGATAACCCTATACCTATGCAGGAAAGCCTGAGAATCCTTGTCAATTAGGATTGGAGACAAACGGTCTTTAATACGAATCTTATTCGAACTCATAATTATATGAACTATACATAGACCATCGGGCCAACAATGCAATTATAATACGATGTAGTAACCAAAAACTGGTTTTTAAACAGCGAGGTTAAGGCGCTGTATTGCCGATTGGCGAAAACAGATTAAAAGCCTTGCAGTCGGCACCTGTTGCGAGCAAATTTGTGTCTTATAGGATTATTGTGGACACCCAAAAAAGTGAATTTGTATGTGTTTTACTTGTGGGAATGTCCTATTGTTTCTTACTTTTAAATTTGACATTTTTGCTTGGTGATAATTTTTGGTCTTGCTGACTTTTCAGTAGTCGTTTGGATCAAAAGCAAGAACCGCCCCTCAACCAGCTTATACAGAAATATAAGCTCGTCGATATTATTTAATACTTGAAGTTCTTTGCTTGCAAGCATTTTTGATATGCATCAATCTTTTCTTATTTTGAAGAACGTATTGTTTTCCCTGATTGTCATACGAATTATTTAAATCATATTTGTGTATATATGCATCCCCTCTACAAGATGTATACTGTACTATGGCATCTTTCATTGTTCATTTTCTAGTAACCAATAAATAGAAATGTCTACATGATGAACCATTTTGTTTTCATTTTGGTTATATTATTTTTTTAACAAATCTTCTGTCTTCAAATATATAACAGATTAAGATCCAAAGGGTTTCATGGGTCCTTTAGCTTGTGGTATCATATCCCTTTTTTATTGCGTCTATCGCAAACGCTTTAGCTTTAGTATATTTTAATACGTCTTTGTGTAATCATATTTATTTGCTTGTCGTTTTATCTATTTTTTAAGAAGGGGCGGGGTTCTCTAACATGTATTTTTTATGTTGTACTGTTATACCACTGTCCCAGGTTAGGGGAGGGTTGGGATCCCGCATACATGTTTAACCCCGCCACATTATTTATGTATGTGCCTGTCCCAAGTCAGGAGCCTGTAATTCAGTGGTTGTCGTTTGTTTATGTGTTACATATTTGTTTTTCGTTCATTTCTTTACATAAATAAGGTCGTTACTTTTCTCGTTTGAATTGTTTTACATTGTCTTATCGGGGCCTTTTATAGCTGACTATGCGGTATGGGCTTTGCTCATTTTTGAAGGCCGTACGGTGACCTATAGGTGTTAATGTTTGTGTCATTTTGGTCTTTTGTGGATAGTTGTCTCATTGGCATTCATACCATATCTTCTTTTTTATATTGTCATTATATTCAGTAACTTGAAGGCGTGGAGTTTTGTTAACTCGAACATGATCACTTTTTTATTTCGATTGATAGTAAAGACTTTTGTCTTTTTATAAGATTTCTTATTTGTTCAACTGGTTTTATTAAAAAATTGAATTCTAACTTATTTAATGCATGTCGCATAAAATCTACTTATGTAATTATTTCTCTATATTCATACTGCGGAAACTTATAACAAGGAACAACTATTACATAAATGTACTATGAACAGTCTTAATTGTCAATTTATGGATTTATATATTTCAGTTTCACACGAGAAATTCTATACTGAAAATAAAGACAAAAGAGTCGATAATTCGTTCCCTGTTCTTAATTTCCTGTGTTTTATAAACGACGATTTTCCTACAGTCTCTTAATTGAAGATATGTATATACGATCTCTATTAATTTATTGATTCTTTGAATAAAACTTTAATTATAAATTACTAAAAAGTAAAATCACAAAAAAACTGAACTCTGAGGAAAATAAAACTGAAGTCCGTAATCAAATGGCAAAATCAAAAGCTAAAACATATCAAACGAATGTATTACAACTGTCATATTACTGAATTGGTACAGTCATTTTCCTATGTAGAAAATGGTGAATTGGACCTGGTTGTATAGTTTGCTTAAAATTCAATTTAACATTGTAAAATTAAAATTGTTTTTTTTTTCAGTTTCAACTATTTTCCCAAAATAGTTTAAAACATTACTTAAGGTTCCACTAAAGTCAACATATAAAACTTTTCAGAAACTATAATGTATAAAGTCCTAAACGATGAGAACATATGTTCATTAGAATATACTTGAAATATAGGCACTGCCACTGCAAGCTAATGTTGATGTGTCATATAAATATGTTTCAATGGCATATTTGTCCAATTTCTGTTTTGTACCTTCGATATTCGTTCACCTAGATACATCAAATTAACTGAAAATTGTAAATCAATACATTTTCGGAAAAATCAACATGAGCTTGCCCTGCATTAGACACAAAAGTATTCGTTCATACCAAATTTACACAAATTAAGTCATCTCACAGGCCTCCAGGTTTTTATGGGAAAATTAGTGTTTACCTCAAGTACCGGTTTGGCAACAAAATAACAATTTCAAGTTTATTTAAAATTTACACAGTGTGTATAAGTATGCTTAAATGAACATAATATGTTCCCATAGTTTAGGACTTTAATCATTAAAGGTTGAAAAATAAAGGCAAAGTTTAGATGTTTATGAATTGTCCTATATTTTGACCTTAACATAAATTGCTATTGCTATCAGGTTATTAACGCCTATGGTTCTACATTCTATCGACACCTAATATATATAATGTGCCATAACAAAAAGGCATTATGTTCTCATAACTGCGTCTCTTTACATGCAATCTGTCGGAAGTGTGCTTATCGATATTTTTGCATGGGAGGACATGGTGTCCTGAGAAACTGAAATTGGGCTTTGCACTGGCTTTCAGTAGGTTAAGTATTCTTCAATATGTAATTCGTGCTTTTTTGTCTTTGTCTTTGCCTTTTTATTTGTTTTGTATTCCTACATATTAGGCAATAATTTATAACGACTTTTTACAAAATGTTCTTATATTGTGGTGTTTTCATATATTTCTGGTTATAAGAGAGGAGGTTGAGCACTCCTAAACACTTTTATTGGGCCCCAAACTTGAATGGTCACAATGCTCTCCGTTCTGGTCTTATGGGGATTCAACTTCTATATTATGTATTTCCTCATTTTCTGAAATTTCAGTGGCTGGTAACGTGTACATACATTTTTATATTTCTGGTTTCTTAGTGGCGGATATGAATCGTTGTATTTATTTTCATTTCTTTTTTTCTTGTAAAACAGTAGAATGTTGCTCTGCTAGTATCTAAATTTACTGTTTACAAAATTATGAATTTCTTGAAATACTAAGGCTTTTCTACCTCAGGCATAGATTACCTTAGCTGTATTTGGCAACACTTTTAGGAATTTTTGTCCTTAAAGCTCTTCAACTTCGTACTTTATTTGGCCTTTTTAACTTTTTAACTTTTTTGAATTCGAGCTTCACTGATGAGTCTTTTGTAGACGAAACGCACGTCTGGAGTATATATAAATTTTAGTCCTAGTATCTATGATGAGTTAATCTATCCATCATGATAAATAAAAAATCTTTTTGAAATGTGTTTACATCGATTTGAATTTCAGTTTTAATTACTTTTTTTATCCGCCATAATTATTTTTAATTACCCTTGTATTTAAATGCATATATCAGTTTCCTTTGAAATATTTTGATGTGATCGGATTTAATACTTTCGTATGTAAATGTATGTAAATGTTCATATTTTCAGAAGAACCTTCATACTAAACACTGAACCTTTATACTAGTATATAAAGTTAGCTACTTTGTTTTCATCAATTTGTTCTTGTTGTCTTATTCATGTTCGTGCTAAAATCTACAGTTACGTATTAGTTCGTAAATAATACCACACTAGAAACCTGACTGTATAGTGCCACATGTAGAGCAGCACCCGAAATCACACTCAGTTTTTGGTGGGGTTCGTGTTGTTGTTGTGCCCCTATTTGTGACATTTTGTTCACGCATCTTTGTCAATTTAATGGAATGTGACTCGACCGTCGTACAAGTGAGCGGTTTAGCGCAATAAAACCAGATTGAATCCATCATTTTCTACATTTGAAAACGTCTATACTAAGTCAGAAATATAACAGTTGTTGATGAGTCTTATGTAGACGAAACGCGCGTCTGGTGTACTAAATTATAATCCTGGTACCTTTGATAACTATTTACACCACTGGGTCGATGCCACTGCTGGTGGACGTTTCTTCCCCGAGTGTATCACCAGCCCAGTAGTCAACATTTCGGTGTCATTTTTATAAATTTCCTGATTACAAAACTTTGAATTTTTCGAAAAACTAAGGATTTTCTTATACCAGGCATGGTACTTGTTTATCCCAAATTCATGTATTTGGTTTAGATGTTATATGTGTTATTCTCGTGGGATTTTGTCTGATGCTTGGTCCGTGTCTGTGTGTGTTGCGTTTCGGTGTTGTGTCGTTGTTCTCCTCTTATATTTAATGCGTTTCCCTCGATTTTAGTTTGTTACCCCGATTTTGTTTTTTGTCCATGGATTTATGAGTTTTGAACAGCCGGATACTACTGTTGCCTTTATTTACCTTAGTTGTATTTGGCACAACTTTTTTGAAATTTTGGATCGTCAATGCTCTTCAACTTGTACTTGTTTGGCTCTATAAATATTTTTGATATGAGCGTCACTGATGAGTCTAATGTAAACGAGACACGCTTCTCGCGTACTAAATTATAATCCAGGTACCTTTGATAACTATGTTGTCCATTCGCTTGATGTGTTTTTTCATTTGATTTTGCCATTTGATTAGGGATTTTACGATTAAATTTTCCTTGAAGTTCAGTATTTTTGTGATCTTACTTTTTATGTACTAATATATGTTGTTAAATTTTAAAAGTTCTTTGATTTTATGTGTTGTGTTACGTTACATCTTTTGAGAATTTTAGTTTAAAAAACTGAATTAAAACAAATTCCAGAATCCTTTGCGCGTCCTAAATAAAAACTGAATACATTTAGGACTTGTCTGATCGGAAGTTTGTCATTGAAGCAACTCAAGGGAATGTGTTTTTGTTCCATTATTTTCTGTCAATAAAGCGACAAATAATAATTGACTTCAACATATTCGTGATGAGACCTATCAACTGAGTCTGTGGTGTATCATTAAAAGAAACGGTCACTCAAATCCGAAGAATACGTATTTACACAAAGACAATTGAAAATGTAATTTCTTCATTTGCAACAGAGAATAAATACTTCTATTTCCGTACACGGACAAATATAATGCGACTTTACAAATGCGTAGCAACAAATGCACTTTCTCTCAAAACACTATGTACTATAATCGAATTGATTATTTTCTTGTCCGGACACTTATCTCGGTATAAGTCTCGCTTATTTTTTTCCTCTCTCGCTTATTTGTTGTTGTTTATTTCTTTTTTTTTGTTATTATGTGGACAAGTTATTCATGTTCATCGTTTGCAGTTGTGTGTGCATGGTTTTCTTTCTTAGCTTTTACAAGGCCGGAATATCCATTTTTAAAACTCCAGATCGTCGTAAAAGAAGTATAACATGTTAATAGGGGAGGGTTGAGATCTCACACACATGTTTAACCCCGCCGCATTTTTGCGCCTGTCCCAAATCAGGAGCCTCTGGCCTTTGTTAGTCTTGTGTTATTTGAATTTTGGTTTCTTGTGTATAATTTGGAAATTAGTATGTCATTTATTATCACTGTACTAGTATATATTTGTTTAGGGGCCAGTTGAAGGACGTCTCCGGGTGCGGGAATTTCTCGTTACATTGAAGACCTGTTGGTGACCTTCTGCTGTTGTTTTTTTTCTTTGGTCGGGTTGTTGTCTCTTTGACACATTTCCCATTTCCATTCTCAATTTTAATGAAATCATATCTGACAAATTTGTTATCAACTGCCTCAATATTTTTAAGCAGACCTTTGAACATTTTGAACATACTGTTTGCCCCTTGAAAATAGGCTTTATTATGACAGAAGGGACATCGTATAGTAAGTACCCTCTGAAGATTTATTTTCTGCTAATCTACTCAAACTGTTCTTTACGTGTAAAATGTAACATACATAAGGAGTACAGTTGAATAACAGATCGGTATTAAAGTAACAGCACTTGTTTATAACCTTCAGTTTTTGTTTCAATTAACTCAGTCGATAAACATAGAAAATAAAATGTCGGAAAAGTTTGTTGATGAATTGACATATACGTATCAAAACTTGGAACAGATCGTGTATCTGAAACATCTCTGTACAGTTTTGGATCACAAGAAGAAACAAATGTGAAACGCTTACGGACGGAAGATAGAATCAAAGTGATAGGAACGTTCACGTGGCCTTTGATGAGATAGGCTTAACAGCTAGAAGTTACCAAGCAAAGACCGTGAGCAGATTTGGGAAAATACAGACAAAATAATGGACAAAAGAACCAAGACGAACAAACAAACATTATCAAAACACTACATAGAAAACAAGGGATTGATATTAATAAACAACAGCGGTTAAATCAAGCTCTTGGGGAGTGTAAGCAGTTTTTGATTTGATAGTGGTAACCTACAATTCCGACAATAAACTGCATTTAATGATGCCATATTTCAGACAAAACACACGCTCAGGGTAGGCAAATGGGACATATTCAGTCTCACCTGCCACACAGGTATTCAATAGCGGTTATCACAACTTTGATGACGTAACTCATTTATTTGGAAATATGATAACCATTGAAACAATTTTGTTTGTTAGGTTTCTTGTAAGCAGCAACTAGAGAAAATCCTGATTTGAAAAACACGCCTTGTATCGCATAGTTCCTGAATTTACTTGGAATGCAAAGCTCATAATGTAGGTGCTGCTGTAATGTTGCCAAATTGAGATATTGAAATCATATATTTTGTGGAACTGTTCAGTCCATGGGAAAAACTATTTCCATCATAATTAACAAATCAAATATACTTTCAAAAAAAAAAAAGCATATTGATGACTCCATAATAGGTCTTCACGAGAATCAAAGCCGCTTTAAAAATATATCAAAGAATGATTTGCCCCTTTTAAAATGTATAAGCTTGTGTCTTTCAAAACTATTATTTTTGTACGAAACTGAAGAATTCTGTCAATTTGTTTTATGTATAGAATGAGGACAATTCATGTAAAAGTGAAAAATTTCAATTAAAACGAATATATGGGCGAAAAACTAAGGATTTACCTATTCCAGGCATAGATTACCTTAGCCGTATTTGGCACTTTTTGGAATTTTGGATCCTCGATGCTCTTCAACTTTGTACTTGTTTGGCTTTATAAATATTTTGAAATGAGCGTCGCCGATGAGTCTTATGAAGACGATACGCGCGTCTGGCGTACTCAATTATAATCCTGGTACCTTTGATAACTATTGCAAGCCCAGGAACATATATTTGGAATGTGCCAATATACACATTTGATTCACATCAAAAGATTAGGAAGATCACAATAAATCTGAAGCAAGGTTTTAATTGATGATGAAACAGATGTCAAACGTTTGGAAACATATCCCGTTGAAAATTTGATGTACCCAGCATAATATCTTTGTTTGTCATGTCAGTTTAGTAATTAGGGTATCCAGTAGGATGAAGATCGATCTAATTTTTATGTTCTGTTGAAATACAAAAAAAGAACATTTACCAGACCTATATTTGTTTAGAATTTACTCTTAAGCAGATTTTGATTAATTTCCTCCTTCGTTGAAGTATATATAAAGGCACAAGAAGTATACCCGTATTCAAAAATCATAAATCTAATTAGGGAAAACGAATCTGGGTTACAAACTAAAACTGAGGGAAACACATTACCTATAAGAGGATTCCAAGTGAATTGTCAATACTGTATTTACTTAGTAGGCAGTTTATATAAGTAGTTTGCATACAATAAACATATAAAATTGAAAATGGAAATGGGGAATGTGTCAAAGAGACAACAACCCGACCAAATAAAAAACAACAGCAGAAGGTCACCAACAGGTCTTCAATGTAGCGAGAAATTCCCGCACCCGGAGGCGTCCTTCAGCTGGCCCCATAACAAATATATACTAGTCCAGTGATAATGAACGTATTGTTTTTGGATCTCCCTTCAGTTACAATATATGTGTCATGGTGTAAGTCAAGTGATTAGCAATACAAACGCCTTAAAGAGTCTTAATGGACCTATTTACCCTATTAATTTTGGTTTGTATCGACCTATCACAAGCTTAATACATACGGAAAGATAACAAAAGAGTAACAAATTGAACTCCAATGTGAAGTCCAAAAGGGGAAGTCTATAACAACTGACAGCATAAAATACTATCAACTAACATCGAGTGAAAAACAAAATAAAACACTATCAACCAACATCGAGTGAAAAACAAAATAAAACACTATCAACCAACATCGAGTGAAAAACAAAATAAAACACTATCAACCAACATCGAGTGAAAAACAAAATAAAACACTATCAACCAACAACGAGTGAAAAACAACCGGCATATTCCTGACATGCATTTTCTGAAGGATCCTTATTAATCTTTAATGTTTAAAGTTGGATAAAATAAAAAATTGAGAATGGAAATGGGGAATTTGTCAAAGAGACAACAGCCAAAATATGTTTTTTTACCAAAATATTTTTTTCTCACATTTTTACGTTAGAGGTGTGTTAATTGTTGAATAAGTACAACACCTTATACGGCTTGCAGTCTTAAGTCAGCACTGCTGTGATGACGTGAATTAACATCGGTTACTTGTTCAAAATAGTAATCTGCCTCAGGAGTTTTGGCAACACCGTTAAAAAATTTGGCTCATTATGCTCTTCAACGTCGTACTTTTTTAGCATTTCGGCTTTTTTCATTCGGGAGTCATTTATGGGTCTTTTGTGGGAAAACAAGCGTGTATGTCGTATCCTGGTACTCTTGATAACTATCGTACACAATTATCAGCTTTGTATTGTTGATGAGTTTTTTTTATTTATTTAATACGGTATAAATCAAATATCAATTTAATTAAAACAATCATGGGATACAAATGTCATACTGTTTGGGATACATATTCTACACTGTATATATGGCTTAACTACTTTAACTTTTAAATAATGGTTGTATTAATAATATACTTGTACTAATAAAACAAGAAAATCTATATGTGTAAAAACCAATCGATATTTCTTATGCTGGGTTACGACATATGAGCGTTTCGTCTACACAACAGTCATCAGTGTCGCTCGATTAAAAAAAGTTTGAAGGACAAATAAAAACATTATAGGAAGTTAAATTATTTAAAGCCTTATACAACTTAAACAATATCTGCGTGTGGGTACAAAAACTGAAACTTAACGATGATTCAAAATTAAAAGACAGAAAATTTACATAAATAAATCATCCATATAAAATGATATAACATGACAATACAAATAAACTCATCATAGATACCAGGACTTAATTGTGTATATACGCAAGTCGCGCGTTTCGACTACAAAAGACTCATCAGTGACGCTCGAATACAAAAATATTAGAAAAAGCCAAATAAAGTACGAAGTTGAAGAGCATTGAGGACCAAAATTCCTAAAAGTTTTGGCAAATCCAGCTAAGGTAATCTATGCCTGAGGTAGAAAAGCCTTAGTATTTCAAAAATTCTAAATTGTATAAACATCTAATTTATAAATATAACCATATCAATGACAATTCATGTCAGCACAAAAGTGCTGACTACTTGGCTGGTGATACCCTTGGGGAAATAGATCTCCACCAGCAGTGGCATCGACCCAGTGGTAGTAAATAAACTCGTCATAGATACCAGGACTAAATACTGATTTGATGACACGCTCGGGACGAAATGTCAATCAGCATGGGCATCAAATGGTCAAACTAGTGGTTGTAAAGATATAATGCTTGTAATGTTTTATGCAAGTCGCACGATTGGTCTATACAAATCTGAACAGTGTTCGTCAAATAATAAAATAAGGAAGGAAGTCAAAGCAAATAGGAAGTTGAAGGCCATTTTAAGCCAAAACTTATGATATTATGGCTATATCGGAGGACATTAAAACCTTATTGTTTCAAATATTTTACAGTTAAATAAACAAAAATATATTTCATGTCACGATAAATTGCTGACTACTAAGCTGGTGATACCCGAAGGGTGAATCAACAGTGACATCGACCCAGTGTTTTATGTGTTTATAATTTTTCATTCTGATCAAGACATTTTTATAATATAAGCATAATGAGACATGATACAACTATCCAACCGGAGACCAAAAAGTTTAATAACAAAAACACCGAAATCAAAAACTTCAAAATGGAGTCACTAATTTGATAATAAAATTAAAATTTCTAAAACATCAAACGAATGAATAACAATTGTCATATTCATGACGAGGTACAGACATTTTCTAATGTAGAAGAAAAAGAGGGGCGAAACTCGTGATTTAAAATAAACTGACAACGCCATGACTAAAACAGAAAAAAACAAACAAACAAACAATAGTACACAAAACACAACATAGAAAACTAAAGACTCAGCACCACGAACACCACCAAATACTGGGGGTGATATAAGGTGCTCCAGAAGGATAAGAAGATACCGCTTCACATGCGACATGCACCCGTCGTGTTGGCACCGAAAACGGTGGATTAAACATTATCTTAAAGGTAGCTGAACGACAATTGCATAAAATTTCATTATATAGACAACAATGTGTGAACAAAAACAGACAGACAAACTAAAAGAAAACAACTACAGGTCAGTTGTTCAAAAATTAGCCATACCAATATCGTATACTTAGCTATAATAAGGTCCTTGCATTTCTTTTGTCAGTAATCGGGAAATGACGGAGTATCAATATTCTCTTATTTTAAGTATAACATGTCGTTTTCTTGTTGTGTATTAAGCTTATTTTTAATCGCTTTAATTTAGGTTAACATCACAGCTTATCACAGGCTTAGATAACTTTAGCCGTATTTGACACAACTTTTTTTTAATTTTGGGTCATCAATGCTTTTCAACTTTGTACTTTTTGGCCTTTCTTTACTATTTTGATCTGGTCGTCACTGGTGAGTTTTATATAGACGAAACACACGTATAGTGTATTAAGTTATAAACTTGGTTCCTTTGATTACTATTAGCATGTCGAAATGTCTTATTGTAAAGTTCATTTGTGTATTTCTCTGTCCTGAATGATCTTGCCTTTATTTGTACTGTTAGTCCTGTCATGCAATGTTGTCATGTTAGTGTTATATTTAACATTGCTATAAACGTGAGTTTTGGCTAGCCGCTACACCAGATTCAACCCACATATTTTTCTTAAAATGTTGTGTACCAAGTCAGGAAAATGGCAGTTGTTATTTAATAGATCGTTTCTGTGTATGTTGCATTGTCGTTTATTTTTTATTTTTTTTTATTTTTTTTTTTCTCTTTCTCTCAATCGATGTATGCCATTCGAACAGCGGTATACTACTGTTGTTTTTATCTATAATGGCATCATTTAGATTATGTATATGCTTTCTATTTTTTTGTTAGTTTATTTCTAATGGTGTTTGTTCATTTTCAGGCAAATGTTCGACTTTTATGCCGAATTACGGTTTTGACGATTCAACATAAAAGTGTTTGCTTGCGAAGATTTGGTATTAATACAAATGAGACATTTTTTCATCAGAGACAAATGATGTAGAAGCTAGTTACTAAATGTCGCCGTACGTCCTTTATCCCTCTGGTATCTTTCGTCCCTCTTTTATCAATGAGCATAACCAATATCGTAATGCAAAGTTTGTTGGTTAAGATAGTTTACCATGAAGTTGTGTTCACATTAACTTGTAACGCATGTCCATTGTGATACAACTTTAACAAAACTATGTCAAATTATGATTTTGACCCCAATTTCAATGTTTACTTTTAACATGGACACGATTCTACCAGTATAGCACGGTCACATCTGGACATATATTCTTTTTTTTTTTTTTTTATCATTATACACTTTGTTGTTTCTGGTCTGTTATGAATCATTGCAAAAATAAGTTGAATGATTTTTCCAAAAAATGTAAATAACAAGAATGCTTAACTCCAAGGGATATTCAAATCAAACTTATTTTTAAATAAATGAATTACCCATAAAATCCTAATGGTATTGTGCGTTAAATTGAAAACCTGAATCGCTTAAATAAGCTCGTCATAGATACCAGGATTTAATTTTGTATTTACGCCTGCTGCGCGTTTCGTCTACAAAAAGACTCATCAGTGACGCTCGAATCCAAAATGGTTAAAAAGGTCGAATAAAGTGCGAAGTTGAAGAGCATTTAGGACCAAAATTCATAAAAGCTTTGCCAAATACAGCTTCTGTAATCTATCCCTGAGGAAGAATAGCCTTAGTATTTCGAAAATTCTAAATTTTGTAAACAAAAATATGGTCAGGCACAACAGACCACATCAACCACCAACACCAAATCCAGAAAAAAACCCCAGAGAGAATCAAAACGAACAACACTTAGAACAGGCCCAAAATGTTGTGGGCCGAACCAGTTTTTTGTGCGCACAAACCTCTGTCATTGCTTAAATTTCATGTCATTATAGGCATTAAAACACAAAATCAAAAAGCCGTCTTGATTTCTGTGCAACAAAGCATGACGTTTGTTCTATTTTGTGCAAAACATATTTGCGTTAGTGTACCATTTGACCTGTATCAATTTAGCTTCAATGCACGCTACATAAGCAATTAGCATTGTCCTACATCAACGTTTTTATGTACTAGTAACCCTTGTTGACAATTTAATAATAACCATAAAAAAATTCTAATGAAATGAAGGAACAGAGATGGACAAATATGATTTTTTTTCGATTTATTAGATAGTCATGCATCATTTTTGAAAAGAGATCTGAACACTTCATGTAACCTTCAAAAATGTATGGCGCATAGCACTGTTTAATTTTATATCTATAATACACTATACAGTACAAGTTTATTTAAACAAACAGTTTATGGTCATCCCTGAGAACTTTCGAACTACAGTGGTAACAAGACATTGATCGTTTCCTGCTGTTCTGCACTTCACGCGTAATAGCGTCACTCAGAACAATAGCTGGTCCAACTTTCATCCCCATGCCTCTGGTCATGTGGTCTGTGGACAAAAATTGAAGTGACATTCCGGTAACGTTGTGTTGTCTGAATTTCTAAAAGAAAAAAGTAATATAAAATGAAAATGATTATATTTAGGTAAAACTATTACGGAAATTAATTATTTTTCATATATAAAGTAAACCTGTTGTCGTTGTACATTTAATGTTTTAATTTGTGTTATTCTGCTTGATTTAATTCCGCGCAAGGTATTTTCAATATTGATATTTTTCATATTAAAGAGGGAAAACGTCGCATTTCCTTTCCATATTGCCTTTCTGTCGAGGATTTTAATGATCGTATTCTATTATGACAGACGATCGTAATCGTAGCATTTCGTCTATTTCCATCAGCCATGTTCTTGAATCTTCGCATCTCAAATGGAACATCAACTCTTCTTAAATTATAACAACTCGTTTTAACATGCATACTTCAATAGTTTATGAATCATTAGTAACATGTACCTAATATTTAGGTTTTGAATTGTTACGTGACTAGAAGAAAGTATTAAAAAAGCATTTGATTTTCTTAGCGTTAAATATCATTATCATCCGGAAATAGAATTAGACATGAACTGATTACTAGTGAAGCTAGTTCAAATATTGTTCATCACTGGTGAATTATGATCGATGATCCCAGAAACAAACAATACTTTTTATCCATAAATAAGTAATAAGTGATTCTACAGAATCGAATTCTGTCTAATACTGAGATGTACAATTCTCAAATGATAATCAATTTAAACTAAATGTGTTGTTAATAGACTCTGTGTTTCTCCATTCCTATAAAATTTGATATTAATGAGAGATGAGAATTAAATGAAAATAGATAACTAAACACATTACTTTCGAACAACGATTTCAGCTAAAAGTGAATGAAAGCTATCTACACTGTACTATATCGTTTAGATTAAATAGGAAGATGTTTACTCTACTTAGCAGAAGGGCAACGTAATCAATTACCAATAAAACAATTCCCATTTCCCAGTTGTAATCAATTAAAAAATAACCTTATTAACAGAAGAAAGTACGTGTATGAAAATACGCAATAGATATAAATACTTTCTGTTTTGATGCGATATTCTTATAACTGATGAGATGATTTAGCAAATATTCTTTATACGTGATGTCAGACATAGAATATAATGACTACTGAGATCTATAAATTCTAATGTGCGTCCAATTTACTCGTCAAACAGACGTCAGTCATTATATTTATCCTGTAGGCTTCTTTTACATACGACTTTTGTTTGGGTCATTTTTTCAATTGTCAAGTTTAATTCATCGACTCTGTAGTCCTGTAGTGGTAGCGCTTTCGTCGCGAGTTCGAGAGACCGTGGGTTAAATCCCCTGTCGGGCCAAAGAAAGACTTGAATAATGGTATTAGCTACTTATTCGCTAAGCACAAGGTGTTTAGAAAGAACAAAGACAAGGCTAGTTCGGAGTCAGAACAATGTGTCTGAGTCTTTTTGCTGACCGTTTTCTTATGAACTTAGGCGTTTACACTTCCGTCTCAGCGTGTCGGTTCATTTTCATATCACATAAACATGTTATCGTTCTGATATGGATGAAATATTTGCCACTTGATGTTAAATACCAATCTTTCATCACCAACTTTTTTTTCTCATTGCAATCTTCATTTAAGTTATACATACCTCGGAATATGGGCTGCATCCATCCAGGCGTTTAATGAAACTGTAGACTTGATCGACGCTCCAATGTTCTAAGTTATCTTTAAAGCAGGAGCAGTTTTCTGGAATACTTAGTTTTTGCTTCTCATTGTCTGTTTTATTAATCCATACATTTTTCAACTTTTTATGTTTAGAAACAGAATCTGGATTGTTTACCCGATCGTTTCTATTGTTTTTATAGTTTGTGATTTTATTTTTGTTAAGATCGGTAAAATTGGAATTTTTAAGATGATGATATTTTGTCTTTTTCATAGAGAGATCAAGTGGCGTATCCCATTCGTTAAAACTACGTTTCATGTTAGAACACAATGAGTCAGGCATAACTGAATGAGCTGGTTTTATGGTAAGACAAGACGATGTTGTATCTGTTGAAGACGATGATGTACATTTTGAATCGATTGATTTACCATGGAAATATTTTGAGTCGGGAAACGAGTCCTTTCCGTTCCACATGTTAGGCACAGTTGGTAACTTTGGAATATCAAAAGATGGCGGAGATGTGGCTAAATACGGCGACAACATCGGAGACGAGGTTGGAGTTATCAGACTTCGCGGATATGATTCATGGTCTGGGTTTCTTGCAGGTCCTAACAGTGGTGGATATGGTGACATGAAAGACGAAGTTGGTATACTCATTCCTTCCAGATGTCTCGGTAATTGAAAAAACGGGAAGTATGGATTCCTAAAATTATAAATACGGAACATAGTATGTCGTACAAAATCAATCGAGCTGACAAGAAGAGAATGGATATCTTAAAAATCATCAATGAAAATACTTTTATTCTACGCTATGAAAAGATAGAAATAAATGTTTGATCGAAATCCTACTCGTTATCATTATGCGTACCATATACAAGTTCACATGTTTGAAGAGAGAAATGATTGAATAAAAAGACACACCTGAGTTTTTAGGGTGAAATAAGGGTTTGATAAAGAAAAACGAAGATGACAAAACAAGTCTAAAATCGCTACAGAATAAACGACTGATTGAGCAATACGAGTTAAATAAAAAACGGTTTTTTTATGCATCAGAAAAGTAAGTATCTAGCTCAGCTAGTGACATGCGTCGTATTCTTCTGTTCAAATACGTACAAGAGAGGAACTGTAAAATGTTACTTTTTTAACCCAAGACATCGACAAATTCGTTACACAAAAAATATATCACATACAAAATGTTTTCGAATTGGTTCCAATCACCGCAAAGTGAAATAGATTTTTTAACATATAATTATTGCAATATATGCATTTTTCGAACACTGTAAAATTTACATTTATACATACCACGACGTAGAAGAGTGTGACGCCTCGAGTCTTCGCATATAATCGTCATAGCTATTTTGAAGTGGTGATCTCGTTCTGAGATCGCCGTTCATTCGAGGAACGGTAGCTGACAAGTTTATCAGTGATTTTTTGTCATCTTTTGTAGAAATCTTAAACTTTAAATTAGGATCTTTGTTGATTTGGTTCATATCTTTAGATAAATAGGGATCTTTGTTGATTTGGTTCATATCTTTAGATAAATAGGGATCTTTGTTGATCTGGTTTATATCTTTAGATAAATAGGGATCTTTGTTGATCTGGTTTATATCTTTAGATGGATTCGATCTGTTGTCCATGTTTGCAATTGGTGTCTTCATCGACGATTCTTCTTTGATACTTGTTGGTTCTTTTTTGTTTAATAAATTAGATTTAATTTTCTGATGGACAGTATCATCTTGTTGACAGAAGACATTTCTATCTTTTGTCTTTCTGTCGCATTCTTTTGACGTTATGTCGAACTCTTTTGAAATTTCCTTACTTAATATTTTGTCTGTTTTCCTTTTTTTCGGTTGACAAAAGTTATTGTCTGTATCATTTTGAGAGTCGGTTTTTGGTCCTGTTACTGTTGGAATGTTGTTTAATATTGTGTCAACTTTTTTCACATGTTTTGATGAGCGTTTTCGCTTTCGTTTGTTCGGTACTTTGGTAGAAGAGGAATTCATCACATCTCTAATATCTTTGTTGTCGGTGCTTACACTTACAACGGAATCAATAGTTTTTGAAGAATTATCAGAGATCAGTTCAGGGTCCGTTGCATTTACGACGTCATCTTTGTGTTCATGTTCATGATCGATGCACTGGTTTGATTCATTATGAGAATCTTTTGAAAAGTTAGTTTGTTGCTTTGGTTCTTGGTGGTTGTCATCTGTAAAGCTGGTGTGTTGTTTTGGTTCTTGCAATGTAATCTTGATGTCTGAATCCTGTCTGGACATTTGGCAAACACTCTTCAAAGGTAATGACAAAACAATTTTCTTGGATTGTGGGACTACTGTACCGTCGACAGTGCTGTCAGAGCATATTTCATCGTAACAGGGAGTCAGTGATTGAGATGGCGCAGCTGGAATGATCGTCTGTTCAGCTTGAAACCCAATGATTTGTGGTTCTAGTGTTGGTGGCTCTTCGTCATCTGAAATGAAGTGAATATTATAAAAAATACAGTTATTGAAACTGAGCGCGGAAGTCTCAAAATTGTCATGTGTTCGTTTATTATTAATTTTAATGTTATATCTTTGTCAGATTTTGTTTGTATTTAATTTCACGAACAACTATACGTTTATATTACAGAAAAAAAAATATTATTCCGACTAAGTGTAGCAGGGTCAGCAGTTAAGAGGAGAGGCGAAATATACCAAAGGTATATTCATTTGTTGAAGAAAAAAATGAAAATAACAAAGCATAACACGTAAAACGATCAAAAGACAATAAAACAACATTATATACAAAACATAGAAATCCAAAGACCAAACAACACGAACCCTTAAAAACATGGAGATCTCATGAGCTAGTAGCAGAAAGGTAAAGGTTAACATCCAATGAACGCAAGTTAGCTAAGAACTCTCACTAGCCTTTCTTAGCAAGCACAGCTTAAAAAAGTTTTCGATTTATTTTTCATATCTTTAGAATAACATTCGAAGGCTTTAAACAGCGCGATATACATAATCTTTTAGATTTACAACGATGTATTTGCTGTGCAGCAGGGCAGAAGCGCATCGTTTTCTACTTATGTTGATATGTATGTGTGTAACATATAATATAAAATATTATCAAATTGCTTTCACTCATTGATTTCTCAGAAGTACCGTGGAAATAAGAAAGCGTTTTAACATCTGTTTTTTTCTACTAACTTTGATTATAAAGACAATAATGTTTACTTTGTACTTAATCTATACACCAATAGATCTATAAACGGTAATGGTGAAACCTCTTGATGAGTATTGATCTCTTCACGACAGTAACGTGCAATATTCGATACTTTGTTATTTATGGTCGATTTATACATTTAACCCTGTTCTTTATGATTAAATACTATCAAAGTGCAATTTTGTTAAATGGTTTAAACCCTGTAGCAACTTGTACCTTTGGATTATATAATGATATATATGTAGGCCTTTTGTGTTTATGTGTGTTTGCTTTTGCTCGTGACGAATATTCGAATTAATTCAAAGCCCATTTAGAAAAATTGTTGAACTGCATGCAGAAATATACTTTTACTGCAAAACTCCAGAATACAAAGTTAACTGATATGTAAGAAATATCTAGTAGAATTTACTATAGGTATAAAAGAGACGGAAGTTACTATAAAAATAGTCATTCATATGTCGAAAACGAACTGATAATTCTATGGCGAAAACTAATAGACGAGTGACAACAGACTAAATAAAAGAAGAATCTGTCTCATGTTACGAATGCCCCCGTTCAAGCTTACTTATAATGTGTGAAAATACTTCTTAAACGGACGGATGGACGGACGGACAGACGCAAAAACAAAAGACGAAACGAAAGAAAAGGGACGGTGGGGACATTACAAGCAACAAAGAAAACTATGAATTGAGCAACATGCACGAACCTCATCAAAAATCGGACGTGCGCTATAAGGATAGGCTAACTTACTGTCTATGGAATAAATAGACATTTCAGTATTTCTAACTGAGTAGAAATAAAACGTACTATAGAAGGACTAGTAAACAAACTAAAGAACAAACCAGTAATTTTAACTTGAAAGTCATTTTAACTTGAATGACTATTCATTTTATTCAGGAAGACTAATCATTTTAACCAGAAAGATTTGTAAATTAAGAAGTGTCCTAGCTAGCATTTCTTTTTTACTAGATACGCTAGTACACCTATATTTCCTTCAGTGTACTGAAAAACTACAGAATACACACGTTTTTAACTACAGTCAAACTTAAATACCTGAACTGTATATATCCTGGTCGATAGGCCTTGGACCTGTCATATTTTCTGGCTGTTGACATACAACGTCCGGCATAGCATCGCTGTCACCATGATCACAATCCATTCTTTGTTGGGGACTGCCAACTCCGTCTTTGCAATGAGAAAACTCCTCGGTTTTATACATTTCTACTTTTTGACCTGTAACATGGCTGTCGTCGTGACTAGATTCCATAAGTGTTTTCGATATGCTATTAAAATGAAGTAAAATATCATGAGTTTTTAACAATAGTGTATTATAATTTGTTAGTATTGAAGTTTTTTAAATGTCGCATTCTATAAAGACTTTAATATGAGATAACAGTAGAGATAAAAACGATATATTTATCAGGTTTCACACCGTGTAAACTAAACGCATCAATACAGATAAATTATACAATACAATAAAAATAAATGCAAATAAGGTCAATTGTTATACATCGTTGTTTGTTGTTAGTGCCCTCAAGATTTGCAAATATTCAAACTTTTCAAGCAAAATTATCATGCGGAAAATAAAATTTCTTCCGTAATGAACATAAATTTAGACCAAAGGAAATATTTACGGAAAATGGAGGTTAAACATGTTGTACTTTCATATATTAGATCATTTTTATCATTTCAATGAACAACGTAGATTATTCATTTGTTTTTTCAGGGCAACAAAAATATGTATTTCCTTCCGTATATTTTAAATTTGATAAATGACGACAAATTCGTCATTCGTTGATACTTTACAATTTAATAAAACGATTGGTACGTTGGAAGTGCCTGCGTTCAAATGAATATTATGTAAGTCGAGTGTGAGATCGTGCTCCGTCAATTAACATTCTTTTTCATTTACGTATCTGCATCAACACATAAACGACAGAAACAAATTAAATGGCTTGCGTTTTTATCAAGCTGTCTTGGGAAGTGCAAATAATTGCATGACAAATCTTTCCGCTAAATCAAGCAGGTATTTTTTTTCATTTTGTATTTCATCATGCAGTGCACAGCATATTATACAACATAATTAATTGCATCAATAAGTATTTAACCATACCTCCGAGCGCCTTCACAAAGGACGAATTGTTCTGGTACTTCTCCTTTTTCTTTTTCAGACAAACCATTGTGGTGGCTAATATCAGAAATATCAGCATCAACATTTGATTCACACATTTCGCTTGTATTATCTTTTCCCGCGTTTTCTGTCGTTTGGAATTCGGATTCTGTTTGATCGCTGTAACCACTATCTCTATATCGTTTGTTTATTTTGCCAGAAGATTTTTCACTGTTGTCACAGTCTTTATCTACGGATTCCTTATTTTGATTAAATTCAGTTCCAATATTGTCATCCTGTTCGTTTTCTGTGAATTTATTAATACTTTTTTCGCTGCATGAATCTTTCGCTTTCGTTGCACTCGCATTTTCTTTTTGAAACTCGTTTTCTGAGTAATAATTTTCTATCGTTTCGTCAGTTTCGTTACCGTCGTGGCTCTCGTCAGTATAGTCTGGACTGACCTTAGATTCCACATCTTTCTCCAGATCACTTTTATTATCTTTGTCATTTTCGCTGATATGTATTCCATTCAGATGACCAGGAATGTCAACAAGCACTGGTTGGTTGACCACCGATTTTGCCTTTCGTCGTCTCCCCTTTCCTCGTCGTTTCGTTTTGACCTCCTTGCACTGCACGGTCTTTGATTCATTGTTCTGAAAGCAAGACATATACATTGATATATGCGATGAACGAATGAAAACATTTACTATATACAGAATACATTGTGTTTATTTATTTCTCAATTTGATACTCTTGCTCGATACTTAAATAAACTGAAAACAAAGGTTTCTGCATATCTACGGACAACACAGTATATGTACATAATAACGACTGAGTTTGAGCTGAGAATGGACCGTTCGTGTTCGTTTATAATACTTTTGCAGTAATAAAGAGAATAGTGGAATCAACTTGAGTAATGAGTGTTATTTCACAGAAGTGCAGAAACTCGATGAATAACCTTGATTATATACATGATATACCGATAATTTAATTATAATTGTGGTGTTACATTCACTGAAAACAACTTCAAAATAAAAAAAAATGTCAACCAGGAATGTATTCGCCTATTCAAGGTTCATACTCGTGGTATCATGAAACTTGTTAACATGACGCTAACAACGGAATAAAATAATATACAACGGTTTTAATTGATGAAAGATAATTAAAGATTGATATGTCTAGAATTATTGAAACAAAAAACTTAGTCTATAGTTTGGTCCAAAGTTAAATCACAAGTATTTCACATTTCTGTATAATCATTTTGCACTATAAAGGCAATTCTTACTTATGTAAGGCAAACACAAACCAACCAAGACTTTTTGTATTTTACGGGAATCACCAATGATTTGGGTATAGCTTATTTATTTGCAAACTTTTGATATATGACTGGAATCAACACAAGTTTGTTGCTTATGTTTCTACTGTTGAAACAGCACCTGTTTTGTATGATATCTCTTTATTGGCATGCTGTTATTACGACTTGATAGCATAACGATATCATCATGATCATGATCATACCACCAGAAAACCATAATTATTCTTATGTTTCATGACTCTCAAACATCTTTTGAAGGTTTAAGACTTAAGGTTCAGGTAGCAATCATTTAGCTTCATTTAGGGGGTAAAGGGGGGGGGGGGGGGGTATGTTTTTATTTCTGAGTCGGACAGTTTTTATGCAAAGCGCGAACATTTTTATTTAGTTTTTTTCAACGCTATCAATCATTAGTTTTTTCTTCAAAATTTAACACTGTAAAGAATTTGGGAATCTCGATTCAGAATATATATTTTTGTCATCTGCTTGACTAGATTTTTATTTAAAAAAAGATAAGAATTTTTTTTGGGAAAAAAACATAACCTACCCTTGTAGTTAAATGGTCGTTCCCTTGACGAAGTGATATTATTACAAAGCAATAAATGCAAGAAATAAAGTATCATTGACCTCAAACATCTATTGACCTTAAAATGAAGTATCAATGACCACTAGCCGAAGATAAAATAACAAGTCACTAAATTCACAAATCAATTCAATGTAGGATGCTACAAAATATCGTTCCTTTCCGACATAATAAGAAATAAGTATACCTGACTTCATGTGATAAAGTATCGATAACCTCAAACAGGGGATGAAGTTAAGTACCCCTGTCGACCATAAAGTATAGCTGACCGCAACGTAAAATGAAATAAGTATATCGTATGTATTTCCAAATATGAAGACTATAAAGAAATAAAGTATCGCGGACCTCAAACAGGGGACGGAACTAAATATTCTTGTCGACAAACAGGGGATAATATAAAGTATCGCGGACCTCAAACATATTCTTGTCGACAAACAGAGGATAATATAAAGTATTGCGGACCTCAAACAAATTCTTGTCGACGAACAGAGGATAATATAAAGTATCGCGGACCTCAAACATATTCTTGTCAACAAACAGAGGATAATATAAAGTATCGCGGACCTCAAACATATTCTTGTCAACAAACAGAGGATAATATAAAGTATCGCGGACCTCAAACATATTCTTGTGGACAAACAGAGGATAATATAAAGTATCGCGGACCTCAAACATATTCTTGTCGACAAACAAGAGGATAATATAAAGTATCGCGGACCTCAAACATATTCTTGTTGACAAACAGAGGACCATATAAAGTATCGCGGAACTCAAACAGGAGTGAAATTAATAGACAACATAAGCTAAATAATTTATCGCTGAGGATGAAATTAAGTATCATTACCGACAAACAGAGGACATAAAGTACCACACCTCACAATTAGGAATAAATAAGTACCCCTGATTACACATACAGGACAGAATAAATCATCGTTGAAACCAAGACATGAGATGAACTAAAGTATCCCCGTAAACAGTTGATTTGATACTATAAATTACTGCATATCGAAAACAATTATTGTTAGTATTGCAGACTTATTGGAAGTTCGTGACTGTTTTACATTAATTTCGTCATGATTGTGGCGATGGAAAAACAGTGTGTTATGCAAATATAACGCCGGCTGTTTTAACTCTGAAAAAAAATAATATGTGACGCTGCATCTTACAACATACAAAATTAAGAACACCCGAAAAATTCAGAACTTTTTTAAACGAGTATTAATTTTCTTCAATACTATTTGATCTACAGCATCATGCAGAGTTTTTTAATAATAACATTAATTATTGGACTGTTTTATGCATCATGGGATAGCGTGACTTTCATATCGTACAAGGAATTTTCTCTTTATAAAGCGCTTTAACCCTATTAAAAGGCAAATTGAAGAATAAAGCCACGGCTCTGTTTGAGCGGTGTTAATAACCGTATAACCTTAAAATGACTATTATCGATTTATCATTGATAGCTGCGACTGTAGTAAATGGGAAAATTTCTATAATTACAGTTTCGTGGATAAACTAAACAAAGACAGAATGGTTTACTCTCGTAACTGTGTATGACGATATGAATTGTTACGGCCCATGTATTAGAATAAGCACGTACACCAGATAGATTTAATAAATGATAAGGACGTTGGATTAAAGTAATTGCAAGCAGATAACCGGAACTTGATACAGATACAACAGTACTGACTACGATTATTCGAGAAACTTAATAATAAAAACGTGCCAACTATAAAAACAGAAAAAATAAACATCTTCAGCCTACGCCACTTAAATATACAGAGTACTCAAAATGTAAGAATTTTGTTACATCGAAAGAAAATAAAGCTACTGACAAACAATTCATAAATTAAAAGCTAAACAAAAAGAGTCAATTTTCCGTCATTGAAATAAAAAACAAAATCTTCAAATAATTAATGCACTGAAGAATTCAGTTAAATAACGTTTGCAAAACTGAGAAGATATTTAGTAGCGTGTAACTGTTTGATGAAAAGAAGGAGGATTTCCTGCGGATTTAGACAGAAACGGATGTCCCATAATGAAAAATCTTTACACGTACATGTATTCCTAAGTAACCGACTTCCTTAAGCGTCGTTTACTTTTATATCATTGAACGTGAGGGACTGATAACCAACTTTATAAAGCGTCACGATAACATTAATTAACTTTACCATTAATATAAATTAATCGTAAATTAGTTTCGAACGAGTTCGATCAATAAACCGAGATATTCGTGACGCTAATACAATAGAATGTATGAAAAATGCTGCGGCGATGCACGTCATCTATTAACTGTCCGTACTTGAGAAAAAAAGAATATAACACCGATAATATCTGCTTCTACTGATCATCAAGACTACAGCTGTTGTATTGAATTAATGTACGATATTGCAAATCCTTCTGGTAATAAATGTGGCGAAAAGACGAAGAACCGTTTGAGCACGTTTCTCTGACAAAAATAAACATTTAACACGTAAAGAGTTTTGATTATTTCTAAAGAGAAACCTTAGTTTTATAGTTAAATCACTGATTTACCATGACTTGAAATGTGTGAATGACGCAAAATGAGCAATTATTTACGATTCTGTTTCTGCCGTGAACGTTATTCTAGTATGTTTTCTGTCTGGTAAAATAAATATAAATTGCAAATATGTAGCAATAAAAATCATTAATCTTTGTATTGATGGAATGAATATTCATTTTTGTCTAAACGATGATCGAATATGTATTGGTTTCATGTTTTCACAGACAAACGCTTTTTATAAAACTTTAGTTAAATTTTCAGCTGTTCAGTTGTCACGTGTCAACTAATGTTTGAGTCTGCACACAGACATGCGCGTTCACGCATACAATTGACACGAGCAGTAGAGATTTTAGTGATGTTGATTAGAACAATTATTTCATTATATACAGCTTAGCATTGATCGCTTAAACATCATTTTAACGATTTTATACGATGTCATGATACGTGAGAATATAGTCTTTTGTTCTGTCTTGGGGGTTCCGCTCGTACCTAGTCGTCAGTTAACCAATGATTTGTCTTATGTTCTGTCTTGGGGGTTCCGCTCGTACCAAGTTGTCAGTTAACCAATGATTTGTCGATAGTTTATCAATAATCATTACGACAACTGTACACCTAGACACGCAAAACTCAAGTTTATACCTATTTAAGTAATATGAGAATAAATATTATTTGGAAGTTATTCATGGACTCGAGATATCTATTGATTATTACACTATAAACTAATATGCACGATTAAATAATTATGGTTTATTCGTTGTATCAAAAACAACTCCAAAGCATTGGTAAATGATATTTTTATTAACTTGCCTTTTTTTTTGTTCACGATGTATATACGTGTGTATAGTTGATAATGAAGTGTTGGGTACATACCAACTCAGTTGCATTTCGCTTCCGTAAGTTGACAGACGATTATACAGTTTTGCGACAAATAATAGAAATCGTGTTTTCATTATCCTAGGAATTTTTGATTGATTGTTGGTTGCTTAACGTCCAGTGGCAAATATTTCATGCATATTCAGTACGAGAACAAGTTCACAATATATACAATAGGTAGGTTGATACAAAAGAGGCCATCTGAGATAATGGTCAAGGAAATTTGGACTGCCACTAGAAAATGAGGGTATGTGGATAGGGACAGAAATTTTGCCTTGCAACAGGCCACCTACGGACCCCTCAAGAGAGTTGTTGCAAGGGTTCTTAGCGTGCAAAGAGCGTGGCACTCTCTTTTCACGAGGCATCGGATTTAACGTCCCCCTTCTGACCGGACTTGACTGCGAACTTGATACATCCCGCACAGCCAAACGGACGCCCCACTTCGGCAAGCGTTGTACTGCCGGTCGGGGGAAGACCAAGTGACCATATTTCTATACCCCAGTCACCCTTAGGGGTCCTAAGGAAAAAAATGATTTAAAGTATTGAATGCTTCTTTTGACAATTATATATTGAGGGGGATAAGACCGTTATCTGGACTGCGGGATCGGATGTTTTTAAGCTCGGGATTTTAGGGTTGACCCTTTTGGGATCCGGGAATTCTTTAACCGAATTTTGGGATATCGGAATTGAAATTTATTTAAATTCGGGACCTCGGTATTTCGTGTTTTTAAGGCCGACATTTCGGGATTAGAACCCCTCCTAATCCCCCTCTCTGTATGGTTGAGAAGGGTTGACCGTGCCGCATGCATTTTAAGAATAAAGCACGGAATTATTCCGCTCTTCATACAAAATGTAATTCGGTCAACGCTTTTACACATCATTAAATTTACAAATAGGAGCATTCAATTCTTAAATGAATGAAAGTCATTGCAAGTTGTTGTGATACTGAATCCAAAGGATTGTTTTGACTTTTGAAGTAGGTAATGTCATTCTCGTGGCGATACTTCTAGTTGTGGAACTTTTGTCATGTGGCTTCAATCAACCGGAAGAAATGTTTCAACAATTTTATATTTTGAATTGCCGGAGATGTTTTTTTTTTATTACAAATGTCGTTTAATAATTGTTTTGAACTTGAACCAGAAATTGGATGTTTTATCACCAGGAAATGTCAACAATTCATTTCTATTGGTTTAGTTATAGCATTATACTTTCGAATGAATAGGCGTTTCCTTTTTTCCTAGAAACCATTCAATTTACTACACATTTAGTGCCATGATAAATGTATACGCGTTTACGGAAAAACGTTAGATGATGTACGCAACGTATTGAAATCGTATTATGATATACTTTAGATAAATAATTTTGACAAGGCACGAATTGATATACTACAATTTTGTTTCTAGGTAACCAAAATAAAATGTCCGTATAATCTATATTACATTCAGATAATATGGTCGTGAGGAATTAAAAGTCTACTCATATGTTTTCCGCAACATTTGCACAGAAAATCGTAAAGAGAAGCGTTTATCGACTTGCCCGTAATTATGTCTGCTGAAACAATTCTAATACAGCGTACATTGTATAATGACTTCAATCTGTTTACGAAGATCGCATTTCATTTACGTTGCCGACAAGAGCAGCGACCCTTTGCAAACTTCTTTTAATTTCAAATTCTTTCCGTATGCAGAATTTGCTTAAGAAATGGTTGGATGAATGCCAGTGAAATCGTGATAAATTAATCAATATATACTTTCCTAAACTCAATAAGTTTTATTGCTATCGTCTTTCGTCTATTTTATTTATTTTAAATAACAATGCCGCCACATCTTTTCGTGCTTAATCTATTTCCGACTTTGAAATAAAGGTCTCATTTATGTATTTAATTATTTATGTAACGCCCATCGGTTACGGAGAAGCACACAAAAGCCATAAACTGTATTTTACGATAACGCTTTGTTATCGCATGCACAGCTAATCAACCTTAGCCAGGAAATATCGCGTGCAACAGCAAGGCGTCTTATACAAGAAAATATACTAAAAAAATTCTCCCATGAAAAATTATTAATGTGGTGTTATGAATACGACGTATCAAATCTGGTAATGCGATTATAAATAAATTTTACATTTTTCTCTTGAAAAGCGGATATCCTGACGCAAATGGTTTAAAACATGTACAATCGTAAATTTTAAATGACTTTTAAAATGTGACCATTTTTACTACGCACGTAGATCAAATGATAACATTTCATACATGGAATATATAATACATAGAAATGTGAGAAGTCTGCATGCTAAGCGAAAGGGAGTTATATCATTGTTTAATTATCGCCTTGTTTTCTAAACACTACGAACATTAAAACAGAAATAACAAAAAAAATAATTTATTGAATAAACGTGACAAAATTCATCCTGTTTAGAAAACATAATCTATATTTTTAGTGCAAGATGTCGGCCTTTAACACGCATATTACATATGCTTCAAATAGGGATCAATAATGACGGATGACGGACGTACGTTAATAAATGATTCGAAAGATAAAACTTTTGTCGACATGAAACAAAACCCTACTTTTAATCTTCTTTCCCGTTCGTGACAAGCATTTTCGATTACAAAATTAGGATTAATCTTATACATACTCGCTATCTCGTCGATAACAAAAATATGTTCTCGGTTCAATATCGTAATCCCACACAAAGAAAATAAAGGATAAATATTTAGTCGATATAAGATAAAAGTATTTACAATTGTCTAAACTTTTCTTTGTTTACTTTTCCTGACAATAAACACGTACACACACTTATTATCGCCTTCACCTATACCAATATTGTATTCATTTCCGTACTGACGGAAAATTATATTAAGTGTGTAGACAGATGTCATTTCTTTTTTGATAAATACAACAATCTATAATGTTTATTAGTTTATACTTACACCGCTATCTGTTGTAACTTTCATATAACCCTTTGAAAGAAGTAATTTAATGCTTTTCCCTTGGTGTCGGATTGAACGTTTCCAGTCTTTTGCCGTTTCCCTCCCGCTGACATATTGAAACTCATTCGGTGTCAACCATGAACCCTGAAAATGTATACATGGTCCTTTACTTCCTTGCCACAATTTATCAAGTGTTAATGTAGCCGTATTTGTTCCACACTGTACATCTAAAACTGTCTCTCCATCTTCAATACAAGTAACAATAAAATCTTCAGCATCTGAAACATTCACTTCTTCATTAATAGAATATTTTCCCGCCCTGTGCTTTCGTCTTCTCTTCATTGTTAAATCACTTTTCAATTCAATGTTCTCTGTACCTTCAGTTTTCTTTTTTCTCTTTTCCGTAAATGACTTCGCCTTCATAATATTTACATTGAAGTAGATTCCGTAGACAAATTGTAATCTGATCCTTCAATGATCTTGCGTAAAATATAGCATAATCTCTAATTACTTTATTTTACGCAAATGTTCAACACACGCAAATCATGAATCTGTTACTTTACTGAGATGGCCTCTTTGACATTTACATGTGTTGTATATATATATTTTCGTAGCGTCTCTTTTCCTCGTGTCTCCCAGTGCTGTTTAAATACGAACTCACTCCGCCTGTATATACAACAAAAGTGGCTTAGAAAGATTAAAATTGGGTCGTCATAAACCGCCAGTTAATGATATGCGATGATTAAACAAGGAACAAAACTCTAAATTGAGATGATATATACAAGCACAAACATCCTGCAGGCTTTTAATCGTCGTCAACGCATTGATTATCAATAAAAATAATTCACACTAACGCTAGCTTATCGCTCATGTCCAGAAAACTTTGAATAATGCACGCACCAGTACAGAATACATTTATATCCTGTACAAACAAAGCGACATGTACACGTGTAACATATTAAAAAGTTGGAAAAAATCTATGAAATCTAAAACCAATCGTGTGATTGTTTAGGCAGAAAACCGTATCCGTTCTGCGTGAGTTACGGAAAAAATCTCTTATAAGTAATATGAAATAGTTCGTGTTAAGTTTTATCATCAATTGCCTATGTAATGTACAATGTTCAACAAACAGTCATAAAACGAAAGTATTTAAAATCGTATTGCTATTTGAAAACGTTTTGCGGATATTATCTGTATGTATAATTCGTGGTTCAGTCGGCTTTGTAATCTCCTACTGATTATTTAAGTAGACAATATCGCTTTCTTTCGTGTCGATTCTTTTGTTGTTAGAACCGTTTTTCTGATTATTTCTAAATCAATAAAAACTCACAATTCTAGCTCCATGTCGCGCCGGTATTTGTTATTGAATCCTCTGACGGAAAAACATTCACTTAAAATTTATATCGGTTACAAAAAGTACGGATGATTAAAAACCCTTTACACGTCTCCGTTATATCTAAATGTAAAAAGTTTTTAAGTCCATCTCTCATGATGTTTTAAATCGCTCTTTATTCATAGTTTGACAACACACTTAGTTATGCGTGCTACGGAAATATTTTTCCGTGTTAATCTTGAATCAATCTTGTATTACGATACTACTTTAAATTAATACAATAAAAAGTCTATATGTCTAGATGAAAATACACACCCTATAAAGATTTAACGCAAATGTTGTTGTTTTTTTGCTTAGAAAATGTATAATGTTCATATGAAGGCAGCCTAGCATGAATCAATATACGTGATCGAACACCGGTAATATAACGTTAAAATTCCGTAAATGTACAAAGTTGATGTAATATAGAAATCTTTTATTAAACTATTTTGTCCTTGTTACGGAAAATCGTGTAAGGTATAATTTTACACGCCGTTTAAACGTAAACAAAACTACATTGTGTGATATAGCAAAAAGTTTCAATAGAATTTAATCAGTCAATTTGATACAAAAATAACAACGACAGAAAACGATCTCCTAATACAGAGATCAATACTGTGGACTAAAATATCCCACTTCTAGATGTATAATTTACAATAAAAACGATAAAATGACAACTAACGTGAAATTACCAAATACGAATACATTGCATACAATTGATTAATAGCTACATACTATTTTACTTATATTATCACATGGATTGAATACCAGCTTGTATAATTAATAAATACAGAAACTTCAATTGTAACGTAATATAATTCACTCAATTATCTTTAATTGGTTTTGTTTTTGAAAAGAGCTCTTACAATTATCAATAACTAGATTATTTATGAAGTCAAGCCGAAATTTCGTAAAGAAGAACAGAGAAGATCGTTTCTCTTTCTATCGGAGCAATAACGAGAGAGAAAGAGAGTTCCTTTTGACCTAGTTTTATAGATTGAACAAATAAGGCATAAACGTTAAAGATATGTCAAAAATAATTATTGTCATATTCCAATAACACATTTAAAAGATCTATACAGCCTTATACATCAATATTATATCAATATAATTACAGTACGAGTAGTTGTACTTTATTTTGATCAGACACCATGTGTCTATTTACGATATTTTAACTACGTTACATTTTAACGCTTCATTATATGTCGGATCCCGCTTTTTGGGTGACATAAAGGGTACATTTGATCGCCAAAAAAAATCCATTGTTTTAGGATATTATATATATTTTTCTAGTAAACAATTGTTAATTATTTTTTTAATAAAAAGCTCTTTATCTTCAATTGTCCGGAGGTTATCCCATTTCAAAAATCCTGTATCGATCCCTGTGCTTCGTATGGTTTGTTTTTTTCATTTTCATTATTTATTGAAAAGCGATATGTTTATTTTATTAATCTACATTGTTTGTAGAAGGTCACATTTGTCTTGTCAATTTGTAATCCTTTTCCGTGATCCGTTTATTAACATTTCCCGCTATTATTATTCGCCATAATTGACGTAATATTACAAGTATTACTATCTGTCTCGAATGTTGTATACTTTTATTATCTATTTTAGTTGAATTTCACGCATATCTTAGTTTGTTTGACAAAGTACTTAAACATTTTAAATTAACGTTCATAAATCTATGTGTTCTATATGTTTTTAAAATTTACAGTATTTAAATAAAACTTTTACGTCAATCGTCCGTTGAATATAAAAGCCTTTCACCCTTAACGACTTTACGAAAGACGAAATGACACGAAAGTATGTTTTCTGTAATGTAATATTTTATTGTACGTGAATAATATTTGTAAATGAATAACTTAAAGACGAAAACGTAGAAAAAACTACGACATCTACAGGTATTTTTTTACTTTTCACAATAATTATCTATTTGATTTTCACTACGAAGAAGAATATTTTAATCATTTATTTTGAGGTAAAAAAACTAAAACAAAAGTATGATGTTGTTTAATGATTGTTTTTTTTTATGAACTCTTTATTTATAACATTGAATTTCCGTTTTGTAATCTTTCTTTTAACACAAGTAGGGATTAGTGTCAAAACATATATCCTTTCAAATTTCAGACGTGTAATAGTTTTTCATGAAAAAAAAACTTATACAAGAAAGAGTGGCATTTGAGGTAATTGTCATTGAGACAGCAACCAAACGACACATACATACACAAGACAAGGGAAAGCAAGCATGTATTGTACAATAATTAGTGTTCAAGAGCCTTGTTATTAAAGCGTAAACACAAAAATATCCACACAGTCAAACAAATGCCCTTTTTCGCAGTACTTTATTGAAATGGTGACGAAGAGAAACAAACTGATATACAGAAATAAGATAACATCAAACAAGTAGTATATAGTTTGACTTGATATACCCACATAATGTTAAGGTATGCTCGGTGATGTATACGTCTATGAGACAGCAACCGTACGACACACACTCCTCCAACTCATCCAACTAATGCACATGCACAGTTACGTTCAAGTAGAAAACTTAGGTGAGAAAAAGCCACGCCGAAGGAGGAGCATCTGTTTGCTAACGCGGGATGTATAAATAAGGTTATCATCGGCGTCGTTAGGCGTGATTGTGCGGACGGGCATTCAGTTAGCTGTATGGACAGACATAGTCAACGGAAGTATAAAATCACCTTCATGTTCAGCTAAATACCAATTGCCTTTATCAAACAATTTTATTTGGATGAACAAACCAATGAAATATACGTCGTGCACTTTGGCATAATATATTTTGAGATTTTGCGGTAACTAATTCCCAACTATTCGGTGTTTTTAAAGAGGAACAGCTGTTTAAACATACTTTTTTTTTCATTTTATACGGACAATTGTGTTGTGTTTTGTAACGCAAAACTGAAAAAATCAGTAAGATAAACAAATGTGTACATAATTTCAGCGATTTCTCTTCAAGATTTTCTGAAGTTTAAGTTTTATAAAAAAAGAGCTTTAAATGTACGACAGGTAACAAACACAAGATGTCAACCTCTTAAAATATTTTTACAATGATTTATTTTGTCATGCCAAACCCATTTGAACATACAAACACGTACAAATTTTAAAAAAGAATTGCAAGAAAACATATTTTCAAATCGTTCACATTCGCTGATAAAAACAATTGTAACTATTTGAGCAAAAATATTAACGATACATTACGTGTCGAAACCACGCAACAAGCACATACAATGGATCACGACGTAAAAAATGTGTATATTACGCATTATATGTTATTATATTATTAGAAATTTCTTTTACATTATTGCATACTAAAGGTCTAGACGAATTAATACCATTAACTGATCATATCATGAAATTGTGACGCATTTCTACAACACAGCTTGCGCTCCCTTATTTTTCTACGTTCAATTAAAAACCCTTTTCCAGAAATAGTACGGACATATGTCGACGTTCTCTAGTTAACTGACATGAGTGTTAATCTCTCATTTATTGTTTTGTATGTTAGGGGTTAGTGCCCTAAGAATATAATTCATTACACAAAAATCTATATGTTTTCGTCAGCTACGATTTTGACAAAAAATAAAATGTGATTTTAATTTGTTTCAAACGTGTTTAAAAGCGGAATATTGAAATAATTACTCACTGTAAGCAGTCAAAAATACGTCCCAGGTGATGGGTCTATATTGCACCAATTTATAAATCATTAATACGTAATCGGAGAAAATTAGTTCCAGCAAATGACCTTACCGAATAGAATCAATTATTGAAGTACAAAATGCTATTCAACAAAAGCCGCGCTGGTTGCATAAGTAAAAATGGAGAAATGATAATTATTCGAAGAAATTTTAAGAGGTAAACATTATATTTTCCTTATAGTTGATTCTAAAGAGCAACATAGCTGCAGAGAAAAAAAACACCAATATGATAATTCGATAGTAGATCGACTTATATCTAAAAATTGATGATTATAGAGTCGGATGGACATTAAAATTAACAACACGGAGACATTTCTATTTTCACATTGTAAGCTTTCCGTATTTATGTAGCAACATTCAAGAAGAACTTTCATATAGGGGAAAACAAAAATCTGAATCCACAAATATACAGATCTAACATTGTTGGGCTGTCATTTGAAGGACTTTTATGTATAAAATGCAAGTCTAAATTGAAAACATCGTTCAAACCTATGGTTGCGTTGGATAAAAACCGCAATTTTTATACGTGTGCATGCAAAAACAAATTTTGGTAGAGGATCTTAATACAGCACAAACAACATTTCCCAAAAGACCAAAAAAGTAAAAAAAGTATATTTCAATAAAACGCATTTGACTAGCAAGTCGAACTACGGATGTTTTTATTAAAACCCTGCGCCATTGGCGATCACTGAAAAACGGATCACCTGATGTGTCAAAATGAACTTTAAAATTAATTTAATATCAAACAGAAAACAATAAACTTGCGGAAAACATGATAGACCGCTAAAAAAGGTGCAAAACTGAGTATACCATATCCTGAATTCGACAATAAATGTCTCTTCAGTGAAAAGGATGAGCGGATCATATAAACCCCGAGGCAAATATAATACAAGCCCAAACATAAAGTCTTAATTGAAAACTACGTTCAAACTTATGATTTCGTTGGATAAAAATAGCAATTTCTTTACGTGTGCATTCAAAACAAATTACGTGTAGAGTGGTATAAATGCAACACAATCAACGTTTCTCATAAGACCAACAAAAAGATACCACAAATAAAAGGTGCAAAAATTAGAACACCATATCCGGATTTTGACAATTAATGCCTCTTCAGTGATGTTCGGAGGGTCATATAATTTACCTTAATTTAGGATAGAATCTTGGATTTTGAAGAGTCAAATTAGAATGAATGGATCATATACATCAGGTAGCATGAGTTGGAATCCCGGCCAAGGAAGAACAAAAACATTTGCGGAATACATAACTAACATTGTTGGACTGTTATATCTACCAGTTGGTATGCTAAGCTATGGATTGCAATTCATACAAGGATTTCCTTTATACATACCACCTTTTTTTTACATAGACTCTCATGTATCAAAGTTTCACAATGACTGAATTTAATACATCTCGTCTGCAATTGAAGTGAGTGATTTTAAAATCTAGAGACGACAGTTGTGGAACAACAATAAAGCATTTTTATCGTCAAAATGTATAACTGTGCAACAAGAATGAAACGTTCACATATCATATTGATTAAGAAATAACAAAATTACGTAACTATGATAAATCTTAATTGTGATAAACATCACTATACCTATAAAACATCTGTGGTTATTTGTTTTCCAATTTCAAGTTTTTATAGCTTATATAATATTTGAAGACATGATACAAAAATCCTGAACAAGAATAATATTCATGGACTGCATTTTTACAAAAAGTAGATTATTCTACCTAACAAAACTAATAGTCGATCTATAAATCATCATTATACACATATGAACCAAATATATAACCTCAAGATTAACAAGCAATACCGGAGAATTGTTGGATATTGGAGGGACGGAAGGTGAGTGGCTGGGCTACAAATGTTTCGTCAGTTAAGAATTTATCGTTAGTTCCGAAGAAAAATTGAAGCTTAGCAGTGCTACAATGAGACAAAACAGCTTTAAACATAATGCTTATTTAGAGTATATTAATCCCTTCCTTTTTCAATTAGATAGTCTTAATTGCACACTTGTCATCATAAACATTTTAATTTGTTGTTTAAAACCATTTGAGAAATGTTAACATGAACGTGTTTATCAAACAATATTGCAGCTCACTCTCTATATTTCAAAGGGACATAACTCCCGTAAAATTATTAATCGACACATATTTTAGAAGTTGTTTGACGTGGACTAGAGTTATCATTGATATGTTTACAAATATAAATTAACAAAACTTTGAAATTTTGAACACTAAGGCTTTTCTACCACAGGAATAGATTACCTTAGCTGTATTTGGCAAAACTTTTAGGAATTTTTGGTCCTCAGTGCTCTCCAACTTCATACTTTATTTGGCCTTTTAAACATTTTTTTTATTCGAGCGTCAATGATGAGTCTTTAGTAGACGAAACGCGCGTCTGGCGTAAATGTAAAGTTTTAATCCTGGTATCTATGATGAGTTTATTGACAATATTACTGATATGTAATTTTTGGTCAATATTAGTAGAGAAGTGTGGTCACGTGAATTAGATAGCATAGACGAATACTATTAATCGGCACCAAATTTTAACTCGACTGAGATATCGCCGATATTAATCCTCATTGATTTTTTTAACTCGACTGAGATGTTACTGATATAAATATATAATATTTCGTCGGAATTTGTCTATAAATGTAGACAAAGCGTACGCAGAAGACAGCGTTCGACAAAATACACTCCAAATTGCCAAAAAACTCTACCAAAAGCATCAGAACCCTTTTTTTTTGCCAATATAAACCTTCCGCCAAATATTAAATAAAATTTCATATAGTATTAAAGGCATGATAGTGCTTTACAACTTACAAGGTAGACGACACTCAGATAGACGACCGGCATTTCTGTGACCATCACCTCGCCGACCAATAAGTTGTTAAAACAATCTGCAGCAAAAACAGGTATTACCACATATGCCAATTTTGAGACAGTATTATGCAATTGAACTACCAGTCGTATTCTCGAATCAATTTACCACTACGACAAAGAAAAAGACCCTTTAATAACTTATTTTTGTTACTGTAAAAACGGAACATAAACAGGTTGAGGGTACATTATAGTTCTGATGTAATACAGACCTAATTTGGCTCACACGTTTCATTTATAATATATCGTTTATTTTTTCAATGCCAATCAAGTTGAAAAGTTCAAGTTCTATAAGAAAATCGTTAATCATTAGAAAACGTATGCCTTATAAATCGCTTCGTACAAACACGTACGTCTTTAAAGGCAACATCAGTTTACAGATAATCAAATCTTATTCAAGAAGAAAAAAAATAACAAAACTAGTATCTCAATTGTTTGTAAAACAATTGAAAGGTCTTTCCTGTAAAAGTGATGTTTTCGTAATGTTCTTTGTACGACCTTTCGTTTGATATACGACAAGCATACCTTTTGAAACTTTTAGCTTTTTACACTTATTAACCTCATCCGCCTACATTTTTTAGATCGGAAGTATGATATATGTAACACAGGGTGGATGAGCTTTCATTTGATATGCGACAACGCCATGTTCTAAAAAGTTTGATTTTTGCACTTAATAACCCCATCCAACCAATTTTTGGAGGTCGGGAATTTGATATTTCAAATGTACACATCATGACCTTTCATTTGATATACAACAACCCTATCGTAAAAGAAAATTTATTTTTTGCACTCAATGACCCCATTCAACCAATTTTTGGGGGACGTCAATTTGAAATATGAAATGTACGCTTTATGTTCTTTCATTTGATATGCGACAACCTTACCATCTGAGAAATTTGAATTTTTGCACTAAATGACCCCACCCGTCCCCCTGGGATGAAAAGGGGGTTTAAAATTTTCATTTTTAAGTAGAGTTTTTTGAGACCGTCAATTTGATATATCAGATGACCCCATTTGACAAAGTGCCAAAAATGATGCAATATCTACTATATAAATAGAAGTTATGAAACTTATAAATTCAATGGAAAACATGAAAATTTCAAATTGATTTTTTGGTGTTTTTTTCCATGGAATGTTTTTGGTATTTGGTCAAACATATAACTATGTCAACCTCTTCAATTTGTAAAACATTTTAAGTGGTAAGCTGTTGTTGATTCAGAAATACATGCCTCCGCTCGCAAAACTTCAAACTGCATTATCTCTAAAACGACAATAGATATCTCAAATCTGTTAAATGATAAATGATCTACAGTTGAAGGACAACATTATAGAAAAAGAATGTGGACAATTTCAAAGTTCACCAAGGTCACAATTAATCATCAAATATATGATGCAATACAAAACTTGAGAACCGGAAGTCGTAGAGACATGGGACTATCACCATTCAACTCAAGACCACTTGACCTTTCAAATGTCACAAGGTCAAGGTCATAGTATAATGTGAAGGTCAAGGTGAAATTTCATCATGACCTGACATTGACCTCAAATTGAAGGTCTTGAACTACTGATCATCTTTGCAGTTTATAGTAGGTTGATATCTGTTACCTTTAAAAAGATATACACACAATACTATACTTTTAAGAATCATCCCGTCGTAACTTTTGAACAGACAGTCGGAATCTTTTGAGCTCAGTGTATAAAATGTAGAGCTCGTCGAGAGGAACAATTTATACACTGTAAGTATGCAGCAAACTCTTATCGTTTTCTTAATATGCAAGCTTGAAATTGCAGCGTATTTTTTTTTTGCACTTGGTGACCTTTGACCTTGGGTGCATATTAAAGGTCATATGAATTTAAGATTATTGGTGAAGGTTACAAGTCTCTATGACTTCCGGTTCTCGAATATAAATTTTTGAAAATATATTTTTAATTTCTAAAGGGAAATAACTCCTTATAAGGGTTAATAACAAATAAATTGTTTATGTTTATAAACATTGCCATCTGTTCTAATACATGCTGTCATTTTCAATTAAATTCTATCTCTAATACTTTTTGAAAAAAATGCAAATAAAAGAAATTGATTCAAGGGGATATAACTCTCAAAGTAGATGATGAAATCCTATGCAGCCTCATATGGTAATACATTATGATGAGATCTACCTTTTGTCCAAATAAAGTCGTGATATCTTTTAACACATTTTGGGGGGACCATGTTGAAAAAAATCAACAAAAGGGAGATAACTTCTTAAGGGGAAGGTGAAATCCTACAAAAGTTCATCTAGTAAAAGTTCATGTTGAGGTCTATTGATGGTTTAATTTTGGTATTGATAACTCCAATAGAAGCGGTAGGAGGGCGAGCCAAACAAATGCTGGAAGAAAAAAAAGAAAAAAAAACATTAGGAAAACAATAAGGTCTTTCCTCACGGAGAGGAAAGACCTTAAAAACATGACCTTTCAAAGGAACGAGACCAGATGTCAAACTTCTCCTGTTATGTATGCAACTCCCTACGAAGTCAAATCTGAATCATTATGTCCAAATGGGCAATATGACACAGCCATTAAAACACTAGATAAGAAGATAAGTTTGGCAAACAATGCCGTATTTGGCGAAATCTTTTCAACTTTTGATCTTCAGTGCTGTACAACTTTGTACTTTTTTCACTTTCGATCTTTTATATATGGGCGTCACTGGTGAGTCTTGTGTGGACAAGGCGCGTTTTTGGCGTATTGAATTTTAAACCTGATGCTTTTTGTTATCTATTAATCATGTTTTTCTTTGTCTAATATGTTCTCCTATTTATTTGTATTGTAGTCCTGTAATATTATGTTGTCATTTTAATGTTATATTTAACTTTGCCATTAAAGTGCGAGGTTTGGCATGCCATAAAACCAGGTTCAACCCACCACTTTTATTCCCCTTTAAAAGTGTCCTGTACCAAGTCAGGAAGATGGTCATTGTTATATTATTGTTCGTTTCTCTGTGTGATGCATTTTAACGTTGAGTCGTTTGTGTTTCCTCTTATTTTTGAGATATTGAGATAAGACGTGGCACGGTACATGTCTATCCCAAATTCATGTATTTGGTTTTCATGTTATATTTGTTATTCTCGTGGTGTTTTGTCTGATGTTTGGTCCGTTTCTGTGTGTGTTGCGTTTCGGTGTTGTGTCGTTGTTCTCCTCTTATAGTTAATGCGTTTCGCTCGGTTTTGGTTTGTTACCCCGATTTTGTTTTTTGTCCATGGATTTATGAGCTTTGAACAGCGGTATACTACTGTTGCCTTTATTTGGTATTGGAAGATGTAAAACTGTGAAAACATGTCTGTAGTAAGCGGAGACTTGACACATAAAAGCGTCAGCTGTTATGCATGCATGATAACCATTACCCGACATTTAAATCCATACTCAGTCAAAATATCATAATCGGAAAAGGAAACAATCTTTAAACTGGTAAGAGTAGACGTATATTCTTGTTTATAAAGACTGTGAAACGTGTCGTTAGGGGAGTTCAAAGACGGACACATCATATTGGTCAATTCATGATGGCGATCATAAAACGTTAGAAATGACAAGTTCCGCTCTTCTTCCTCATACATCTGTTGTAGTTTTTGTGGTGTAAGGATCACACCCCTGCTAATGAAGTCCACACAGTTTGAAGATTTACGAGCGTAACGTGTCAATTGAAACATGTAAACGTTTAATAGTGGGACAGAGGATATATTACTGGTAATAAATGGGCAATTGACTATTGAAAAGTTAAAATGGAAACGTTTGTCATAGATTGTAGTTTGAAATCGTTCATCTGTGTAAATATGATGATAAGATCAAGATAAGAAGTAAAAATTATAGTTTCGGTAGCAATCTTGAACGCAAATACACAGGATGTATGAGATGAAAACACTCACTGAAATGTGGGTTGTTGAGTGAAAAGTCATCATCTATATATCTGAATGTAAAATTAAAAACACTCTGAAATGTGTTTTTTGTTGTCTTCCAGGAAATTTTGTATAAATTCTATTATATATTATTATAAAAGCAAGTTAGTCAGCAGAGTTGCAAGATATGTCCCCATTAGAAAACCAACCGAACGTTTAACATGAATCCACCAACATAAACAAATCTGTAAAAATTCCAATCATTTTGTTGATATTATCCTTAGTGTATTTGTTTTTTTTATTCGATTTCCATTTCAATAGACAAGGCTCTGTTGAATAAAACGATATCCCAATGTATTTGATCTGTTATAAGAATTAAATTCTTAAATAAATTGTCAAAATCTTGAGGTTCATATTTTTATTTTATAAAAGAAATTAGGTTTGTGCACATTTTTACTATGGTTTCTGTAAATTACATAAAAGACACAACTCCCAGTAGGTATACCATTTGGTGTCATGTTGCAGAATCCGAATATAGCACCTTGTTTTGAGTATCGTCATAAAGTTTAATACATTTGAAGGTGTACGGTTATAATAAATGCATAAACTTTAAGGATGTCGCTTTAATGATCTCATCTGACTATTACGCACTGAAAATGTTTCTGATCAGTTTAAAGATGAACTTAAAAGATGTATATAATTTATATATAAATACGATTAAGTAAAATAATACTTATCAAATGCAGTTTAAACATGATTATAAACAAATGAACCTTTTTTTTTATAATACTTTATGGGTGATGTTATCATAAAGTATTACAAATGAAAGTATTTTTGAAATGCAATCATTGTTCAGGATAATACAACTTTGTTAACAATTACAGATGTTATTTCAATATTAGAGGCAACAGTAGAGTACCGTTGTGCAAACCTTGTAAACCTACATTGAAGATACAAATAAAGGTATCAAACATATGTAAACCAAATCTATGGCAATCACAAGAACTCTTGACGGAGAGACACCGGATGCGTTGGTTGATAAAGGCAATAGTAGTAGACCTCTGTTTGAAAGTCACACATTGATAGAGAGAAAACAAATCATGGTTACAAAATTAAAATCGAGAAAAAACACATCAACTGTAAGAGGAAACAACGAAACTACAGAAACACTAAAGTGCAATAGAAAAAACCCAGAAACGTAATATACATAGAAACGAACTATAATATGGCATTTGCCTTTTTCCTGACTTGATACAGGATATTTTAAGAAAAAAATGGTGGGTTGAACCTGGTTTTATTAACCATTTCCTGCTATGCATGCATCATTTTTAATGTGCATTCACACTCAACCTTTTTGATTCGAGGTTCTCAATCTAAATCCTAGTTTCTATGATTAGTTTATCTATCAATAAAGAATTGGACAAAACATTGAGTTACAAGGATAGAAAACCAAATGAACAAGGGGTAATCTTATTTCACCCGCCGCAATATTCCTTACTCCCTGTCTTATGCTCCTACCACCCATCATGTAAAAGACATATCCTGATCTATTAAGATTATTTTAAAACCTGCACTTTAATGTAGACTCTCATTGACTTATGAGTTCGTATTATCTATACACATGGAAAAAAGTATTGCAACACCTTGGTTTTTTAAAACTTGAAAAATCAGTCTCTCATTTTGGATGGAATATGATAAAATTTTGTAAATTAATATTGAAACGTAGTTAATGATAACATTGGCTTTAAAACAAACAAAAATTGTATGAAAAAAAAGGTTTTATCGAACCAAAATTTTTATAACAAAATGAAGGGTTTTTTGTACAAAAAAATGCATTTTACAAGTTTTACTGTAGTCGAACTTTACAATGTCAGACATTTCAAAATTATTCTTTAGATGATTGTTCACATCATAGTTGATCGTAATACGCCAAAGAATTAGTACTTTGTGCGCAGCTTCCATTCAAACGGATAACAGCATCTTAACGTCTTCCGATTCCTGCCATAAGTCGACTCATTTGTTGCTAAGCTATCAGCAACCATTCTTGACGAAGGGTATTGTTTATTTCATGACCTGTTTGAACTGGGGTGTCCTTTCATGCACGTTACGCCCAATAGTGTCCAATATATGCTCGATATGGTTCAAATTCGGGCTACGATAGGGCCAATGAAGATAAAACGAATTCAATTGGAACAATGGATCTTCCTCCACGACGTTAATTTCCAACTTTGGCGAGCTCTGCACTTTACTGGATACGGGCATCTGTGTGTCTGTTCGTAGGCAAAGGTCCCCAAAATGGTATTATCGCACGATAACCAGTAGCGATGAGCCGATCTTGAACAGTTCTTGTTTAAGGCTCATGTATGGTCATTTTTTTGTTTTAGGATTGTATTTTTTGCAATGGGTTTCCTTCTCACCAACCTTCATTATGCTTAATTTTCCCTAACAGATGTTATAGGGGGTCCTCTTGACCTCGGAAGGTCTTTAACATCGTTTCTTGCCGATTTTTATTCTCAAAACGACTTATAGTGGAAAGGAGATGACCAACAATACGTGCAATTATCACAGCGACATACCTGCTTCCCTCGTGCTGGATATCAGCCATCTTGCTGCAGTTATGAGTTGTGGATGACCAATTACAAGGTGTCAATAACATAAATTTATAAACTTGGTTATTTTAAGTGTTGAAAACAATGAGGATTAAAACATCTGTTTTAGTGATTACGAGTACAGTAGCTGCATGTGCAGATAAGAACTGATAGAGTCGATATTTATTAATTAAACTCAGGTGATATTTAAATAATGTTTAACTAGTTCTATTTCAACAAATTATTTAACCAAAAAATAAAAAGTATTTTTTTAATTTGAATTTTAACTTGGTGTTGCAAGACTTTTTTCCAGGTGTATATTACTTTGACACATTGGTCCTTGATTGTTCAAACTCGCACACAAATCAAAATCCATTCTCTTTCTTTTTTCTTGCATTTTGTTGAATTTCATAAGGAAACTGAAATTATTTTCGCAGAACAGAAAAGTATATATATTGTCAACATGATAAAGAAATTTAAATAATATTGATAAAACTGACAACTTATATTCTACTCAATGTAAGAAATGCAATACGACCTGAAAGTAAATTATATTTTACCACAACATTAGTAATCGATAGAATTGTTTTGTCTGACCTATATTTTTAAAACTTGACGAATAAACATCATGCACATTGTTTATCTCACAACAAGTATCTGATAATATAACATTGACTCCCGAGACCTGATTCACCAAACTGATAAACATGCGCAACATTGCAACCTTTAGAAAACATTGCCAGCTATTAAATACACAAAGATTTGACCAGGTTGATCGAGTTTCCTTCGGAGAACGTAAAACTTCTGTCTCCTGATTTTCTTGTATATCATGCCTTGCTGGTCAATTTTGATGTTAACTGTTTTTCTCTACCGGTCATACTTTTAAATGTTCCAGAGAAAAATCATAGATGAGCTAGTAATTGAAGGTCAATAACTCTATAAATGGTAAATTGTCAATTTCGGTTATTCTCTCGAATGTGTACGTTGTGTTTGATGATTCAATTGATCTCTCGTGTATACTTTTGGATGACAGCCATGTCAATTCTTCTCTGTCCCATGTCTTTGCGTTGAATTGACTTAGTTGTTAAAATGGAATCAATTGATACCTTGTTAAACAACTGATACAATTACTGAAATGGACTTTGTCCAGTCGCAATGCCAATCTAGTCCGTTCTTTTGTTATTGTGTTCTTAGGTTCATTTGTTGGGATCTGAAGTTAGTCAATTCTTCTTCAATCATATTTGCAAGCCCAACCAAAATGACTCCATTGCTTTAAAAGAGGAACGAAAGATACCAGAGGGACAGTCAAACTCATAAATAGAAAATAAACTGAAAATGCCATGTCTAAAAAAAAAGCAAACCGACAAACAATGGTACACAAAACACTTAGCAACACGAACCCAGCCAATCTCTTGGGTCGATCTCAGGTGCTACAGAAGGGTAAGCAGATCCTGCTCAACATATTGCAACCGTCGTGTTGTTCATTTTAGTACAAACCCGGTAACGATTGTTTCCTACAGTACTTTTGTTAAAATTAAATCAACTAAATTAGTGATGAAAAAAGAATTTTCCCCCATTTATATTTTCAAGTTGGATCAACTCAGTTGATTTAATTGATACCCATAAAATCGACTAACATGATCAATGGATGTCAGATTACTCAATTCCTTTCATTGACCCTGTTCAAGTTACACAAATAATTGACTTGTTTGACGTCATGTTTTCACTTGAACATCCAAGATCAATTGTTTCAATTGAATCAATTTTAATCAAATTGCGTAAATGTTAAAAAGAGGCGAAAGATACCATATCCAGAAATAAGTAGTACTTTTACTTATTAATATTCATAATATATACATGAGAATTGTACCACGTGATAATAGTTTGAACTGAACTGGCTTGATATTATTATAATATTCAAAACACGGATATAATAAGTTGCCCGTCACAGAGTCCGTGATTATAATCCCTCTGATATTTCGGTAAAGTTGTAAGGCGGTCAAAATAGAAAAAATGAACGCGAATTTAGCGAATTTTTCGTGTTTTCGTGAGGTTATTTCTTCTTGAAATTGGGGCCTTTTAACTTTACGTGGGAACCCAGAGTTCAACGACTACATATACCAGGTTTGGACTTGCTTATTCTTTGAACATTCAAGTTTCAAGATTCATCCCGGGAACCTGTTTTTGTAATGACCTGTTAGCCAATTTAAACACGAAGTTTGCAAATTTTACGTTTCAGCCATTTTAGTCCGTATTTTATACTGCAATGTTAAAAGCCTCTCGCTTTGATTTTTTAAATAGCTCAGGAACCTTGATTTTTGCAACGATAGTCATTATGTTTCGTTCAAATGGTCTAAATTGTTGTGTATATTAATTTTCCGTCCCGGCAACCTGTCTATCACTTAAATTAAAGTTAAAACAGACATTTATTTTTTGAAAATTCCCTATCATTTCAATATAATTTCCGTGACCCATATCCGATTTCCTTAGTACAATATTCAAATAACCAAAGTGGCGTTGAAATCTGGATCTACCAAAAAAGGACATTCAACCCCATAAATTGAAAATAAAGTGAGAACGACATGGCAAAAAACGAAATGACAAAAAGACAGACAACAGTAGAAAAAAACTTTCTTTTGCTTCGAGATTTAAAGTGAAACAATTTTGTAAATCGAAAGTCCAAGTTTCATTAAATCCAGTGTAGCAATTGCAGTAGAGAATGCTGTTGTAATGATATGATTGTATACTATTTTAATATACTTGGAACGTACGTTTAAGAATATTAGAACATCTGAAAAGCCTCCGTGTATTAATCGCACGAAACAAATACACATTGTTGGTTGATATATCGTCCGCTGCGAACGCAAAATGCGTTCTGGGTACTTGAAGTGTATTTCTATTCTCAGAAATGAACATACTTTGGGCCGTTTAATCAATTTCTGAATAGTCTGGAAATGTGAAATGCGAATCTGCATAAATTTACTGAAATAAGAATCAAGTGCTATTATTATGTTTTTTTTGTTTTTTGTATATTTTATAATACATGTTGTATAAAAGAGCATCTTTAATTGCCTTGTAAACAACACTTTTTTCTAATTGGTTTTTGATGGTCTGTAAGATTTCAGGTTATTTAGAATTTCGTCGTTTCAGACTCAATTTGAAGGAGAATTATTTGCCGTCGTCTGATGCAACTAATTTTTAATCAAACTTTACTGGTTTTATACGTGCACGACGTAATATGTATTCCCTATGTTCGATCTTAAGGTTTTTCAATTCGATGGTGACAAACAACTATAATATTACGCGTACTCTCATGATCTTTGAAAATATTATGCAATTGACAAGTGGTACTTCATTCAGTTTGTATAATAATTGATGCCTACTATAAGTCTTGAATATAGATAGCAAATTTCTATGGGTAAAATTATTTTCATGTTCATTCTCTCATTGTTAATAAGTTTACCAAGGGACCTTTGATTATCAGCAGTATTTGTAATATCAAATTGATGAAGGTTTAGATAATTTCCCCTGTCTCATAGTATTGTCATTTAAACCGAAATGCTGGTTGTTTGTAGTCGTTTAAAACAAAGACAGATGGTTATTTTACAAAGAATTTTAAATGTGATTTTCAGGGTTGTTTCAGAACTTTTTCGAGAAGGGGGCCTTCGATAATGCCACATTAGGTTATGTTTTATGTGTGAAGGTATGAAAACCATAGTGTTTCGAATAATTCAACATTTCATAACAGTACATTTACAGGAAAAGAAACATATCAATGACAATTCATGTCAACACAAAAGTGCTGACGTATGGGCTGTTGATACATAGGGGGAGAAAATCGTAAACTAGCAGTGGCAACGATTCAATGGTTTTAAAAACTCATCAAATATACTAGACTTATAATTTGGTTCACCAGATACACATTGCGTCTGCATTCCGTTTTGAAGTTTCCTTTGAGTTCGGTATTTTTGCAATTTTACTTTTTTCAATTAATTGTATTCCACGAAACATTCACATCCAAGAGTTTATTTATCATATCCCTGGTTCACACTTTTTACACCACTGGGTCGATGCCATGGCTGGTGCAAGTTTCGTCCCCGAGGGTATCACCAGCCCAGTAGTCAACACTTCGGTATTGACATGAACTTCAATAAGGTGGTCATTTTTATAAATTTCCTGTTTACAAAACTTTGATTTTTTCGAAAAACTAAAGATTTTCTTATCCCATGCATAGATTACCGTGGCCTTAATTTGGCACAACTTTTTGGAAATTTTGGAACCTCAATGCTCTTCAACTTTGTACTTGTTTGGCTTAACAAATATTTTGATATGAGCGTCACTAATGAGTCTTATGTAGACGAAACGCGCGTCTGGCGTACTAAATTATAATCCTGGTACCTTTGATAACTATCAATAACTTTCTGCTTAGACACTGATGACGTTTTATGAGTGGCAGCTACAAGCCGTTTAAATCAGATGAGTTAACCTTCCAGCTGAATTAATTCTAGGGCCACTGAATGGTGCAATACAGTATAAAATTGATAATTTTAACGAATTTATACTTATTATGAATATTGTCATCATAAACACAATCTTACTTTAATCGCTTCAAAAGTTTAGTCCCTATGCCCAAGTTTCCACCTTGGTTATTGAATCTGACACGAATAATACAAAAAAAACAACAATAGTATAAAGCACACTAAGTTATATTATTTATGAATGAAAGAGAAAAGGAAATGACAAGTAAACTCATTATAAATACCAGGATTAAAATTTTACGCCAGACGCTCGGTTCGTCTACAAAAGACTCAGCAGTGACGCTCGAATCTACAAATTTTTTAAAGGCCAAATAGAGTACGAAGTTGAAGAGCACTGAGGACCAAAAATTCCTAAATGTTTTGCCAAATACAACTAAGGTAATATATTCCTGAGGTAGAAAAACCTTACTTTTTCAAAAATTCAAAGTTTTGTTAACAGTTAATTTATAATTATTTCAAAACACAGAAGTCGAAAATAAAACCTAATAATGTCATTGCAAAACACGAAGAGCGACGTACGACGTAAAGACACATAAATTCTCAATACAACAACATAGAAAGTTTAAAACTGAAGGTGATCTAATGTGCTCCGAGGAGGGTATGAAAGAGTTACATCTCATGGTTTTGCTTTATTTTCCTAACTGTAATCTGTTGGTTACTGCAAGAACACAGCTCAAAAAAATATAATCATTTGAAATATCTGAATATAACGCTTTATATTTAAGTTTCTTACATAATTATACGTTATGATATATTAGATAAAGTTAAACAATTATATAACTGAACTTAAATTAACAACATAAACGCAATATGACTTTTCTTTTTGTTTTGTCCTTTATACTTTTAAATATAAAATTTGTGAAATGTTTCTCGCTAGTTTAATTAATGACCTCACCATGCATGTGTAAGGATGTATTTGATTAAACGATCCATGTTTCAACAACATGAACTTACAAAAGGGCTTATAAAATGTTGTTTATGAATGATTATTAACAAATAAAAGTGTGTGCTTGTTAACACGATCAATTCTACTGTCCGGGACTTACGATTATTCGAGAAAGCTTTTATATGCTCTGAGTAATGACAATTACTTCCAAATTTAATGAAAATACCATTTTATAAATTGTGTGCGTCCTAAGTGCTGAATTTACCTCCATCGGGAACGTTTGAACTGAAAATTGTGCTAGGCCAGGATTTATAAATACATGAATACGAGGTATATAACCAAAAAGGGAAATAAAACAGACAGGAAAAACATATGAAAATGGATATATTTAAATTCGAAATTCCAACATCGATCGAAATACATAAACTAAATTCTGCAGACCGTAAGAGATTTCTGTTGCGCCAGGGTGTTCAAAATTGATGCGTGGAAAGGGGATAATATACATACATCTCCGCTCTTTGGACAACTCTCTCTCACCTTTCTCACAAATTCCGTCCTTCTTATGAAATATCTTGATTTTTTGTTCCTTCAAATTTTCTTCAATTGTGCGGGAAAGAAAAAAAGTTTATATAAAAATATAGAAAATCCGTGTTATATATAAATTTGATTTCGTCTACACTGTCAAATTAAATTGATTTTTTTGGAGAAATCTTGCATGCTAGTAAATGAGATAAATTCAGTAAAGCGTATCGATAATATTACTTTGTTAAACGATACATTTATTCAATTGGTTATTTTGTCTGACCTATTTTTTGATCTCGTGGAATTCACATCATCAAGTTTTAAAAACCTTATTATGATAGTAAATTAGTATTATCGTATAATTTATGCATGTCAACAACAAAATCTCTAACTTCATTTATTAAAAGTGACTGCTCTCCTTTCGTTATTAAGTCTGTCTGAGTAAAAGTGTGGTCAGATGATTTAAGCGAGAGAAGCAGAACATGCATTGACTAACTTAGTCGGAAGACATGATTTATCACCATGATAGACCGATTATGATCAAATCTGACAATCGATATCTTTTCATGACAGTCCATGCATATTTCTCAGTAAGTTATACTTACTCACGGAAAGGTTGCAGCCTTATATAGTTCTGATTATCTACAATGTTTCTCTGAAGGGATGTAGGTACTAGGCATTATTTTGTCATACCAGGTCCAATAACTAAACACCAATCATTAGAATAACGCGAGTATCTAGTTGATCAAATACAATTAAATATATAAATGTAAAGTCATTATATAAAGGCAACTACATGATACTGCTACTCAAAGGTCATATATCGATTGCGGGAAAACAAAACCGAGTTACAAACTAAAAACGAGGAAACACATCATTTATAAGAGGAAATCAACGGAACAAAATAAAAACGTAAGTGCAACAAAAGCAAACGCCAACATACAAAGATACAGACTATTTGAAAACAACTGCATTATCCCTGACTTTGAAATATATCTTTAAAATAACAACACTGAGGTTCTAAAATACAGTACAATCAAAAGCAAGAGCACTCAGCCTAGAGAAACGCATAAATAGTTAATACAACGGTAAATTGCAACATGTTAATCACAGAATACAACGCACACCTTCCAATAAAACAGTAAATGACATCACAAACAGTGACATATTTTTTGGACGGATATATAATAATAAAATTCGTTAAGTAATGTTGACCAGAAAGCATTTAATATAAAATCTCAAATAAAATGAACATGGATACCAGATTTAAAATTGTGAACCAAATGCAAAACAAACTCTACAAAACACGACATAGGAAACTAATGACTGTGTCCCTCCAAAATCATCCCCAACAAAGACAGATTACATACATGTCATTTTTATAAATTTCCTTTAGAATTTTTTGTCAAAATAAGGATTTTCTTATCCCAGGAATATATTACCTTTGCCGTATTTGGCAAAATATTTTGGAAATATTGGGTCGTCAATGCTCTTCAACTTTGTATTTGTTTGGCTTTACAACTATTTTGATCTGAGCGTACCTGATGAGTCTTATGTAGACGAAACGCGCGTCTGGCTTATCAAATTAAATTTCCGGTACCTTTGATAACTATTATAAGTATTTTTTCTCCTGCAATTATATAAAAATATTTAAACTACATATAAACAAGTATTCCTCATTTTTATAGTCATTAAGATTGTATCACATTGTTGACTGATGTACCCTTATTTATGACATTGTACCTATTATATTTGTTTGTTTTGCTATCATAATGGAATTTTATGCGACTGTCATACGGGTGAGAGGTTTTTACATCAATTTTAATCCACCTTTTTCTGCATCAGAAAATTCCCTTTCCAAGGCAGGAATAAGACAGGTGATATCCATTCCTTCGGTAAGTTTTGAGCTTTTGATTTTGCCCTTTGATTATGGATTTTCCGTTGTGAATTTCCCTTGGAGTTCATTTTAATTTTTGTTATTTTACTTTTTAATTCTAAAAGTAATGACGTATTTAAAGAATAAGTCTGAATTTGTGTCATGAAGAGATATAACCAATGTAGATTGTAAAAAAACAACTCTTATTGCAAAAGAAAGTGTTTTGAAATTGACATCATCAAGATGACTTATTTTTTTTTGTAAATAACATATTTGTTACATTTTATTGTCGTGTTTTCAACAGACAGTATACATTTCTATGAGAACATTACTCCTGTATTTTTGTCAATATGTTCCCTTATTCGGGTGATGGAAGCTGCATTTCTTCAGAGTTTCTCAAGAGGAACAATAAGAAACTTAGCATATTTATAATGTTGTGTTTCGCTATGAAATCAATGATGTACTTGCACTGAATAAGTTATGTGGCTCTGTTGATCTATCTGATTCAGTTTAAAATGAAGGTAGCAGATACAACTTATACGGTTTCAATGACTGAACCGAGTCCGGACATTGAACGTTGTTTTCAATTCGCTCCACTGGATGATAATATTTGATGTTGTCAGTTTGTATGGATTTCCACTTTTTGAATTTGACTTAGAGTGTGGTACTTTCGTTTTGCTTAGCCTTTAATGTACCTTGAAATCACCCCCAGTTTTTGGATGGGTTTCTGTTGCTCGGTGTTAAGTTTTCTATACTGTGTTTTATATTCTGTTGGTCATTTTATTATAAGCCATGACGTTGTCACTATATCTTTCGATTTTCGTCATCAATCGATGTTCTCAAAATTGAGAGAAAGGATTTTTTTATGTCAGTAAAATGTTTTCCGACAAAAACAATAATTTGGATCATTAATCGTGAAATTAATTGACTGGATATCAGAATACTCATTTATTCATCATGTCCCGAAAGTTTGCTAAGCAGTTTTAAGGAGTGCTCCAATTATAAGATACATTTAATTTTTAGAAATTCAATTCTGAAAATCGGAACTATTCATTCAAAACCGTATATTCCGTTAACACGTTACTAACATACAAAATGCACGCATTGGCGTTTTAGAACAGTTCATCAATAATAAAGTCACGATAAGTGAGTAAACAATCAAATCCATCATGCAATAACCCAGATTATTGTATAGCAATATAATATTTCCCACAGAAAGTAACCAAAAGTTAGCGTGCAATAAATTCTAGTATTGCACTAGTGCAATAAATCTTCAAAATTCATGACGTCATCAATGACAAAACGTCAGTTTATACCAATTTTAACTTTCAAATATTATATTGCTATACAATAAAAGGGTTATTGCATGAATATTGGGGAATATTGTCCCTCGTAGAACATATATTGCACTCGCAAGCTCGTTCAATATAAAATTCTACTCTGACAATATTCCCCAATATTCATGCAATAACCCTATATTATACGAAAATTATGCAAACGTAAGCTAAGGAAGGTTCAACTGTTAGCACATTTAAGACGTGCTTTGGTTTTATCTTTGCATCAACGGTGATAATTGACCATCCTTATAAATTATAAACAGTCTCGCTGCTACTGGTTTGTCCTCTGGTGGAACCCTTTTACATATTATTCTGCATACTTCGTTATATTTTACCTAATAGTTATTTTTGCAACCATATATAGGTAAATGTACGTGATTCAGACACAAAAAATGGGTATTGAATACGTAATGCTCTAAATCGCTCCGAACGAAAAAAAACCGTAGTGTATCTCCCACCAATCCTGTGTGCATATACCGATTCGTGTTCGTGATCCAGAAGGGTACATTTATTTACATTATCATATTAATCTTTTAATATTCTTTTACAGACGAGAAGACACAATGCATTACGCGTTCAATGATCTTTTTGATCCGGATGTGTTTTTTTAAAAATAACTTATAATTGTATGGTTACATTAACGCGGTTAAAGGCCTACATAAAATTAAAAAATATCATCCAAATCCGCAGAGAGAGAAATACAACTTCCGCGTAGAAGAGTTAAGTCAATAGCTGATATAGCCCACATAGATTGTTCGAGTATCAATCGCACATCTCAGAGATAACAATTAAGTCTACAACTTTGATCTCAAATAAAATACAATTATCATGAAATACAAATAAATTATTTCTGATTTTCTTAAAATATATTGTGACATAAGGTAAGCTACATTACTTCAAATAATCGATCAGTGTCTTGTTCGTGTTCGTGCAAGAGATTTTCTTTTAATTTCCGTTTCTTCAGGTTTTCACATTTATTTTTGCACTGATTACCCAGCCGACTTATCAAACGATTATTTATAACAATTCCACGTTTTTAACACACACGTTCGTTTACAAATAAATTCATTGTAAGTGATAACTTAAGCATACCAACGATTAAGTGAAGACTTCTACATAAGGGAGTGTGATCATCTCTTCCGAATTGACGCATCACCAAATTTAATAGCGTGGGTATATTTTCTATTGCCTGTTTATAATTATAAAATGTTGCATTATCTGAAACACCAAGATTGCTCTTCCCTAATGCGTAGATTGTCTCAATAGTATTTAGCATAAATTTTCGGAATGCTCGGATTTTGATTTGGCTTTTTTGTTCTGATTTAAGCACCTCTAAATATGATTATCTAGACCAAAAAATAATCTGGCGAACCAAATGATAATCTTGCTATTTTTGATGAGTTTATTTACACCAATGAGTCGATACAACTGTTGGTAGACGTTTTGTTCCCTAGGGTATCACCAGCCCAGAAGTCAGCACTTTTATATTGACATAAAAGATCGTTGATATGTTCTTTTTTTGTGATATTTACTGTTTATAAATGTGAAATTAGATGTAATTGCCTGGCCGTATTTTGCCAAAAAAATCAGTTTTTATACTCCTGTCGTTCGTTTTTGATTTGGCTTTCTAACTGTTTGATTGCAATGCAACTTATGACACTTATGTAGACAAAACGAGCGCCTATAGTACAAAGGCTGGCGAATTTGAGTTTTTCCGTCAACTTATGATTATTGATTGTCTCTTTGGTGGTTTCATCTGTCTCTTTTATAATACTTCCATATTCAATTTTGGAGTCGAGGTAATTGGAAACACAACCCCTTATATGTAAATCTATTCTACAAATTGTCAAAAACCTTAAGGCATTTATCTCATTCATCCTGAACTTTTTGACACTATCAGTATTCGCGCTGCTTCTGGAGTACCTAAGATCACGACCAGTTTTTGGTGGGGTTCGTGTTGTTTGGTCTTTAGTTTTAGTTTTATGTTGTGTCCTGCGTACTATTATTTGTCTGTTTGTATTTTTATTTTTTTGGCCATGGCATTGTCAGTTTATTTTCAATTTATGAGTTTATCTAGCCCTCGTCTTCCGTCTTCCATTTATAGTTTTCAAGCTGAATAGACAATATAACGCACAGTTGTCCCAGACTACACAATTTCATTTAAAAGAGGTTCAGCATAAAACAAATATAATGTATTATGTCTATCTAATCAAATCCAATGTTTCTTAATGTTGATTGACATATTATTTTATTTGAAATATAATTACTTCGGATATTTAATTTAAAGTTTTTTAAACATCAGGTAAAACATCCAAGTGAGTATGAATTGATTGTATGCACGGGAACCTTCGAACATATCGGAACTCTGTAAATTTCAATAAATACAAATCTCTGGGTTTCTTTTATATTAAGCGACTCTGCCCTTTTTTTTAGTTTATTTTGTTACTCCGCTTATGTCATAAAAAAGTACTGTTTTCAAATCGTTATTTAAAACGTTTCGTTTAATTCCATTAATCAATAAGAAAGAATTGATAAAAATCCTGTTTCCGGTATTACTTCTCAAAGACAAAATGCAAAAATCATCATACACAAAGCTCTTTTATTTCACATGCATATATATTGATGCCATTTCGTCATTCAACAACCCACATTTCAATGAGTGTTAACATTTTATATATCCCAGTCAACTTGAGCTTCAGGATATTGCCGAAAGTAGATGGTCTGCTCCATATTTTAATCTTTTTGTCAACATCCCATTTTTCAGCAGTAACATACCATCTGTTCCATCATTTTGCTTGTACATATCTCAGTTAATATGTTACGCTAGTACATGTCATACTATCCGTACTTCATTACCAAGGGTGTGCCTCTTACGTAAGCATGTATTTTCTCCAGTAGAGTTATAAAGAGAACGACTGAAATCAACACCATCATAAATTGGCGTCTCGACTCGCTGACGATAAGGTTTTATGATATTTTATCTTTAGATACCAGTATAATCGTCTGTAAATTACCTAACCGATTGTTGCCTATTACCGATTGTGACATGGTGACTGAGTGTGAGATCGCGTTCAAATCTGCTGACGCTTACCAGATCGACTCACCGGGTGTCTCTTATTTTGGAGTGTATGTGATTTCCTCATGTTTGTCTCTTTTAATCGACTTACGAGATTTGACACTCGATAAACTAATGTCGTCTTTATTAACTTCCATTTTTATAGCGATTTACATTTCCGTTGCATAATCTTTCAGTCATCATAAATTGTTTTTCTTTTTAAATTTAGCTTTGTTTTATTTGTATTTGGTTTGAATTTTTTAAAATTTTGCATGGTCAAGTAATGGTTCCTTTCGAAAGTTTTGCATACAAAGACAGAATCGATTTACAAATAGAAAATATTAGTTACTAACAGATAAAGAAATGAAAAGTAAGTACGTGCCATATATCTTATAATGTTTGTTATCCACTCGTATCTGGGAACAACTATTCAAAATGAAGTGATCAACATGTATCAACAAATATCAGCACCAAAAATACAGTATGCATTCACAAAACCTTTGATTTGTTTTTTAAATACTAAGGCTTTTCTTCCTCATGAAAAGATCGCCTTTGGCAAAACTTTTCGGAACTTTGGCACTCAATGCTCTTCAAGTTCGTACTCTATGTGGCCTTCTTAACTTTTTGTATTCGAGCGTCACTGATGAGTCTTTTGTAGACGAAACGCACGTCTGGCGTAAATACCAAATTTGATCCTGGTATCTATGATGATTTTTTTTTTATTCACATAGACAATATAAGGAACATGACAAAGAAACAGTCTGCTATAAAGATGTTGAGTACAATGCTAGTTCTTCGCCAATAGTTTATTTGTAGTTAATGATTTCTTCCGTACGTTATATTGTTACTAATATATTATCCTTAAATCATGTTACACAATATAGTTATGAAAGCTGTGATATGTATTATAGTTACAACCCAGTCTTATGACATAATTTCATTAAGTGCTAACAATAGATATATTGTTTAGACGCAAAGACTGGACGTATTGATTAGGATCAACCGAAACATAGTACAATAAGTTTACTTTATTACAAAACAATTGACCGTGATTACTTTTTATATTTTTGTTAATTTTACGAAAGTACAATGCTTTAGTAGCAATTTTAATTTGAAATCATATTACAACTCTGAACCACTAAATGATGCGAAAACAAATCAAACGAAATGAGTTTGTAAAAATTGTACTATTCTAAGAGTAAATTTTAGATGAAAAAGAATAAGATAAAAAAACAGGATATAAGAATATTGAAGATGAAGCTAGTTCAGTCGATAAAACTTCCGTAGAGAGTTACCATGCACGTTAGTTTATTGACCTTGTAAATTAATATGATCGTATTATTAAAGCTTAAACAAAAAGAGATAGTCGGGCTGTAGAGAGTTATTACAATAGACATTTCAGCCAAAAATATGCCATTTAAACCGTAAAATATTGGCCTTTCAAAATGTCAATAACTTAATGCAATGGGTATTATAAAAGAAAATGAAATAAATCATTAATGTTTTCGTACGTAATTAACTCCAGTCTAAGACTAACCCCAATAAATTGTCTTAAAGATAATCACTTTATACAGCGAAAATTATTCCCGGTTAAAGATATATGTTAGAATGTCGGCTGCTGTACAAGACATTATTTTCTTTGTGATTGATCTCTATGTCATCTGTCACTGAAGCTGTTATATAAGATGTTATATATATGCATGGTGAGACGTACTCTTTTTTCTGAATGAAAAAAGAAATATGGTATGATTGCCAATGATCTACACAACACTTCACAAGAGACTAAATGTGTCTGTTTTACCAAGTTGTAGCTGCGCAAAACATGCAAAACTTGGGGTCAGTTGGTCTACCATAGATATTTATAGTAAAATAATAAGACAGTCATTGATAATGCATGTAATAATACGTAAATAAATTTGTCAACTGATGTGTATTGCTTACATTATATGTTTATAAATGTTATATGGTATTTTATACATTTGGTATTCGAATTATCCTGATTATCCTTTCCCGAGTAGAACATAAAAATTTGAAATTTTGCAATCAAAATGTACCTCTGAAACTCAAAACTCAAAATTTGGCTCCGATCTCTTGAAATGTATTACATTTATTATGCGATTATGGACTTTCCGAATTGCTTTCCTTCTAAGTTAAGTTTTTTTTTTGTGATTTTCCTTTTTATCACTAATGTCGAACTAAAGAGTTATATTTTTTGGTGGCAGTTTGTTGTTATATTGATTTTTTTCTTCTAGATTTCACTTGTTTCGCCCTAATTTGAACCTGACTTTTGAACTCCGATTATGGCCAAAACAGAAAAAATCATGTGTAAAACCCTTTCAAACACTTAGTTTTTAATCAAAAATATTATCAAAGTAATAAAAGAGCCCACGATATATTTTAATATTTATAGAAATTTAATTATAAATAATCAGGCCACTTACGTGCGAAATGTCAATATGAATTTAGAGTCCGTGCTAGATATGTTAGCGATTTATTGACAGACCATTTCAAGAAATATTGAAGAAAGGAAATGACTCGTATTTCTGAATGTGTATTTTCATAATATGAAAAATACGCTTCCCCGCCGTTTAAGGTTTGAATTTTTAGCAGGAAAATTAAAATAGTTAAGTAGACATTTGGACTTTTATCAAAGACTTTGCGGAAAATAAAACTATGGATAATCGTTTCCATGTTTTTGTTTTATTGTAAAATAGGAAAATTGCAGAGTCTATTTTCAAAGTATAACAGTGATCTTGTGTTGTAAATCACACATTCTTTTAAGTTTTAGTATTGCGTATCTAGCAGTACCTTTACAGGATCAATCTAGGGGTGTTCATAGTCTTAAAATAAATTCATAATAGATACCAGGATTGAAATTTTATATTTACGCCAGACGCGCGTTTCGTCTACAAAAGACTCTTGATATCAGTGACGCTCGAATAAAAACCTTAAAAAGGCAAAATAAAGTACGAAATTGAATATCATACTGAAGAACCATACAGCATACGGTATATCAGGCTTAGTTATGTGTTAGTTTCACCCAATTTTCCAAATTGTAGATATATGAGGGAATATGAACTATAATACTCTCCAATTAAAGTGAATTCTTACACGTTACAGCAAGATAAGGACTGTCCGTAGTTAAACCTCTTAAGTAACAGCAATGGTCACGGTCCTTTTGAAATCTGGTTCGTTACAGCAAGGTCAAACAGTCCCAAATAAATTACTACACGTTCCAGTAAGGTTTCGGATTCTAGTGAATCCTCGGACGTAATGTTCAGCAAGATGAGGACTGCCTCTAGTACAACGTCCCAACAAGGATCAATCAAACATTCATTTGTTAGAATATAATGTTGTGCTCGGATCGTGATTACACCTTTATTTGAGGGACCCCACATCTATACAACAAGTTATTTGCTCTCTAAAGAGTAATTGATATTTCCAAATAAGTAACCAGGAGGATGTAACTACCTAATCATAATATTTGAATTTCGAAAAAAGGTAAAACAACATCAATGAAAATATCAATAGCGTATAAAATCAATCAGCTCTTAAACAAAGTTTTTTTTTATAATTTTTATTTTGCATAAACTATTTTTCCTTCATCACACATGAAAGACAGCCATAAAATAGATTAGCTATGTATTCTTACCCCGCAATCTTACAAAAAAGCGTAGTTGAACCCTGCTTGTAATTATTAACAATATTCCATTGTAATTTTTCCTTACTAGAATCTATCTTTAACCACAATTGTTACTGCGTAATAAGTTATTATATATATTCATCGTACATAATTTTAGAGAAAAAAATACGTGCGTGTAGACGAGATCAGCCAGCCTTAGCTAGTTCAGTACCGCTGATCGATTTCTTATTCTGTGCAGTGTCTCGCCGTATACAGTATGTTAGACCTGTCAAAACTTGTCAATAGAAGTTGATATTGAATAATGTTATAACAGATTTATTGTGTTGACGTGCTATAGAGTAATATATCATTAAACAACAGAACTGTCGTTAAACAAAAAATGTATTTAGGTTAAGCATACGTTAAGCTGACTGCAGGTAACTCCATTGCCACGTTAATTTCTTGACAAGAAATCGTGTTCTGTCTTTTTTCAAGTTTTACTTATATTTCAATTTTGATGCCGCTTTATCTTAATCATAATGAGTCTAAATTAAATTGAGTCTTATTAGCGGGTAAATGTCCTTCTTTCTGGAAAAAAAGGTAACAATTTCTGGCATTCTTTTTATCAAAAAGGGTGTAGTCTATTATATTATTTACAGTCGTTTTGATCTTTTTTATCGAAGTACCTTGTTTGTACATTATTTAATTGTCCTGCAATGGAAATTGAAGTAACAGATTGACTCTTGTTTGTCTTTAATATAGAAATCATGTAGTCAAAGATTCATCTTTGAAAAATTATGCGTGGTATGGAGACCTATGGGGACACAGATGATCACTTCATGGGTCTGAGTGATATCATGATTTCTTGTGTTACTGCTATAGCACGTCATGAAGTGCTGCTTAATTGTCTCTAGAGTTCACATGTGTTGGTGTTATATTTTATTTCTCTAAAGAGTCAAAATAACATCAAAGATACTGAAAGGACATTGAAAAATTAAAAGTTAAACAACAAAAAAACATCGCAAAAAAGTTATACAAACAACATTTGTACAAAATACTGCATAGAAAACAAAAAGCACAATCACAAAAGTACTGAAAATTCAAAACGGATAGTCATTAATCTAATGGTAAAATCAAAAGCTCAAATGCATCAAACGAATGGTAAACAACTGTTATATTCCTGACTTGGTACAGGCATTTTCTTACGTAGAAATCGGTGGATTGAAATTGGTTTAATAGCTAGCTAAACCTCTTACTTTTATGACAGTCACATCAAATTCTAGTATTCGGCAACGATGCGTGAACAAAACAAACAGACATAATAGGTAGACATGTAAAAAAATACAGCAATCACCATTGTGTTATAATCTTAATTACAAAAAAAAAAAAAAAATATGTAACAAAGAAGCACAACATGGCATATAGACCAGGCATATTAAACAAATGACTTGACAACACGAACCAAAACCAGTTTAACATGTAATAAGTTTCTTAATGAGAGGAATACGATTGTAGTTAGAAATACGAGTATCTGCCAAAGAAGACTTGTGCACTTTTTTGGTCAGTATTTTATCTTAATCATTTTTAGATTGTGGTAACAACATATAACCATGGTCATGTGTGACACATATATTTTATTACGGTCAAATGGTTCATGACGGCGTACGCTTACATTTCGAAAAATATCTTCCCTTTAGTATTGACAATGATTGGTTTAAAAGCTCCACTGTTTTGGTACACAAGTAGCCTTTTTTTTCTCGTTTTTGTAAGAACAGTTTCCGTTGCTTGCGATGACAGGGTTTTATTTGAGCGTCACTGACGAGTCTTATGAAGACGAAACGCGCGTCTGACGTATTTGATTATAAGCTTGGTACCTTTGATTACTATTTACACCACTTGGTCGATGCCAATGCTGGTGGACGTTTCGTGCCTGAGGTTCCGGAGGTTTCGTGCCCAGTAGTCAGCATTTCGTTGTTGACATGAATATCGATTATATAGCCATTTTCTATAAAGGAGTAGGTTCAGTAAGACCCCTTTTTGGCCCCTAAATATAGCAGTTTTACGTAATTGTGAAAATGTAATTTTTTAGCTGTTTACTTGAAAGAAAAATGCTTCTGCTACATAAATATGGGCAGTTTGTGACAAAACAATGCACATATATCTGGTACTAGTATCATTAAGTCATGCTAAATTTACGAAATCTTCATAATTTTAGCATTTTAGTTAAATTTTAGACGGTTTCCGTCTTAAATGAAAGTGGCTTCATTCGTGTTCATTCATATTATTGAAATGTAAGTTGTATTTTATGATAATACATAACACACATAAAGGTTGAGGATAAACACGGATGCGGCCACTTTCATTTTTGACAAGAAACATATGAAAAGTGACGTTTTTTGGGCATATTTGATAGATTTGTCATATTTAAGCTCGGAACGTTTTTAATGGTCAGTTGAACTTCTTAACATAAATTGATCGAATCAATTGTAATAGACACTTAAGTGGTTAAAAAGTGTCCAAAATCTGTCGTTAGATGAACCTGCAGTTTGAGGCCAAATTCGGCCCTTACCTTTTTACAAAAGTTTGAAATTTTCGAAATACTAAGAATTTTCTTATCCCAGGCATAGATAGCCGTATTTGGCACAACTTTTGGGGGTTTAGGTTTCTCAATGCTCTTTAACCTTGTACTTGTCTTGCTGTATAACTAATTTCATTTGAGCTTCACTGGTGAGTCTTATGTAGACGAAACGCGTATCTTACGTATTGAATTATAAGCCTTTTACCTTTGATAACTATCTTAATGCATTTGGTTTTTTTTCCAAATAAAAACACATTGATCGAATTTTTAAACACATTGTTTTTCGTTCTGTTACGGAGTGAGTACAATTGAACTTAAAAACACTTAAATTAAATGTTTTTAAAAGGATTGATTTGTATGGTTTCATGAACTGGACATTTATAAAAAAGAAGATGTGGTATGATTAGCACATTTAGTATTACTTCTGGTTAATTTAGCAACGTTACTTATTTTTGGATAACAATGGGTTGAAGGTATTTCCTGAATATCGACGACTAATTTGTATAATTTCTAGAATAAAAGTACTCTTTTAAATTCAATTTTATATAACACGAAATAGATAAAAAAAAAACAATTAAAAAAATATATTGATTAAAGCGTCACCATTGGTATGATTATACCACTTTTATATAAGTCATGATCTATAATACCTATCATTGCCTCGAAGAATACCTAAATAGACAATCGTGACGTCTTTCAAGACAATATCACAATTTTCTATTATAAAAATCAATAGGTAAATGTTAGTGTATTAAGATATCCAACTTATCAGTTGTAATAATCATTGCAAAATACAGGCTTTAATTCTCTAAAGAATTAATGTTCAAGACAATTATGATATCCTACATGTAGGAATGCCACTAATAGTAATTTTTCAAATATTGTTTTTATTCAGATTTAAACATTAATGTTAGCAAATACGTACGTCATTTGATATATATTTTTTTGAAATGTTCTGTTTTTAAACTTGTGTTCTCTGTAATTTAAAAACAAATACTTCACAAGATACCGTGAACTCCACTATTGAACTCGTATCAGTAGGTTCTTTCATGCTGTTGAAGCGACTTAAAGATATCATGGCCTAGTGTTTCAACAGCGTCGCGTCATGATCGTTTCATGAAGTTTACAGCTTTTTGTTGTGAATTGTATTAGAATGAAATGAAGATGAGGAGAAGAGACAACCACTATAGTTGACATTCATTTCACAGAAAGCTATATATTGAATAAAATGAACCCTTAAGGGAATAACAATAAGACAGACAAGGGCTTAAATGTATCATCATTGAAATATAAACACCATATGCAGAAAAAAACATGATATATTCATAAATGTTTTTGGCTTTGAACAATCTTTCGTATGGCGTTCATTATCACTGAACTAGTAGATATTTGTTTAGAGGCAAGCTGAAGGACGCCTCCGGGTGCGGGAATTTCTCGCTACATTGAAGACCTGTTGGTGACCTTCTGTTGTTGTGTTTCTTATTTGGTCGGGTTGTTGTCTCTTTGACACATTCCCAATTTTCATTCTCAATTTTATTTCGGCAAATGAGAGTACTCTTAGATCAGTACCTCTGGTTTTTTTTGTGCTCCGTGACGATCTGAAGAGTTAAGACAATTCCAAATTATGTTCACAGTGTGTTGATGATGTTGTACTGTTTAACCTTGTATGCAGGTGAGTAGAGAGGGGATTGCGTCTAACAAGCATGTTGAATCCCACCACATTCTTTGTTTGCGTTGTCACAAGTAATGAGTTTGTAATTCAGTGGTTGTCGTTGGTTGCTGTCAGTTTTATTTGTTTTTCGTTTTTATTATTCATATGTTGTCATGCCAGGGCATTTTATGCAACACGACGGTTGCCACATGTGGAGCAGGATCTGCTTACCATTTCGGAGCACCTGAGATCACCCAAGGTTTTTGGTGGGGTTTGTGTTGCCTAGTATTTAGTTTTCTGTGTCTTCTGTACTATCATTTGTCTGTTTGTCTTTCCATTTTTAGCCATGACGTTGTCAGTTTATGAGTTTGACTTTCCCTCTGGTATTTTCTGTTCCTCTCTTATGGCTGATTGTTAAATGCCGTATGTTGAAATATAATAGCCTGTATACATCAATATGGGAAGTTCACAATGTGAAGAATGAAGTCTTCTCCATTGTTGTTTGCATCACCTTTCACTACCGAAATATTACTTGACATGCACAAACGATTCAGTTTTTGGACGTAATAAGGAAGGAAAGCAACATTCACAACATGACTTATAATGTCAAGTGTCAGTATACATGTGTAAATTGCTGCAAAAGCTCTCAACATTCAACTTGAATGATGATAAACTGTCTGCACAACATTACAACTTACATTGTGACAATTTCATGTTATGGGACATCAGACTCGGACTTCTCTTGAATTGAATTTCAAATGTACGTATTGTTATGCGTTTACTTTTCTACATTGGCTAGAGGTATAGGGGGAGGGTTGAAATCTCATAAATATGTTTAACCCCGCCGCATTTTTTCACCTGTCCCAAGTCAGGAGCCTCTGGTCTTTGTTAGTCTTGTATTATTTTAATTTTAGTTCTTGTGTACAATTTGAAAATAAGAATGGCGTTCATTATCACTGAACTAGTATATATTTGTTAAGGGGCCAGCTGAAGGACGCCCCCGGGTGCTGGAATTTCTCGTTACATTGAAGACCTGTTGATGACCTTCTGCTGTTGTTTTTTCTATGGTCGGGTTGTTGTCTCTTTGACACATTCCCCATTTCCATTCTCAATTTTATGATATGAAGTGAATATACTTTGCTTATAAATAATGAATCCAGGAGAGCAGTTTAAGATATTCAATATGTGCGTTGAAATTACCACACTTAGCATTTCTGGTTATTGTAGACCATTCTTGACTAAGATCGTCTTTGGAAGAAATAACTTTTATAGGGAAATGTGCATTTGCGCTTCACTAATATCTAGAAATTGACAATGAGGATCGATTTTGAACACAACTTAACGACACAAGGGATGATTTCAGATTACCACTTGTAAACTTTCCATTTCTATGTAGCAATATTACAGCGACACCTGTATATATTGTATATTCATTGTATCTCCCAGTTGATACGATCACTCCGGGCTAGCGTTTCCTATCACCATTTCCTTGAAAGAGAGTGTTGCTTACAAATGGATATTGAGACGAGGGAACCAAGTGGTAACGTGGAAGTCATTCCTTTACATTTCCTTGAAAGAGAGTGGTGCTAACAAAGGGCTATTGAACCGAGGTCCAAGGGGTAGAGTTAAAGTCGTTCCTTCTCAATCACAAGTTGGTTGATCTTTATGGATATTAGTTCGAGTCCTTAGTTTTCTATGTGTTTTTTTCGAAACTAGTTAATTTTCAAATTGTTTCGGTTTTTTTTTAACAATAGCGATGTTAATTTCTGTTCAATTTATGATTTCTAATGCCCCTTCTGTATTTTTCGTCTATAAACTACATTAAGTAGAAAAAAAGCACAAACATAAAAAAAACGTACAACAAATAGACAATGCATTTTAAATTCAATAATAACAGTTATCAGGTAAACATCTTTAAGACAAAATACGTGTAAATCCGTAAATATTACTGATCGAGACGGAACAAGATATCAACAAGAAACTTCCGATGAAGTACTTATATATAAGTACATATGTTATATTACTCAGGATGCTGATGCAAACTTAAGGGCTTGAATGTAAGATTGAAAATTTGTAAATTGAACGAAACCCAATAAAGTACGAAATCAAAGAGCATTGAGGACCCAAAATTCCTAAAAGTGTTGCCTAATACAGCTAAGTTAATCTATTTCTAAGGTAGAAAAACATTAGTATTTCAAAATTTAAAATATTGTATACAGTTAATTTATAAATATTAGCTTACCAATGATAATTCATGTCAGCACAGAAGTTCTGACTACTGGGCTGGTGATGCAATCGGGATTTAAAACTCCACAATCTCGTGTTGTCCAAACTTTATGACTAACTTTAAGAGATGTCCAAATTTAGGACTACTTTTTGAAACAGACTTAAGACTAAGACATGTCGTAAACCATCATAAGACATCTCTTAGTTCTAAAACAGCTTCATTAAACTGGGACCAGAAACCTAGAATTTTCATATTTTTGTATCGTCATCAAACTTCTGATGACGATCGTGTGACTATTTTCCAAAACTCGACCATCTATAGAAATAATTGTCAACACATAAGTGTAATACAGTTCTTAAAATAAAGGTTTCTGAATCTTTAGAATTTTCAGAACAAATGTTTGCTTTTCACAAAAATAAAAATGACCCACAGTAAGCAATTCATAAAACCTGGCAAAGTACAAAGATCTTTTTTCACAAGATTATGTATACATTGTGTATCAAAGTATTCAAGCCAGATCTCTCTGTACCAAGTAAAGAATATGGCAGTTGTTTCCAACTCATTCTGTTGGTTAATAACATTTGATTTTGTCAGTTGATATGGACGTCCCCTTCTGGAATTTGCCTATGAGTTCTGTATTTCTGTCAAACTTTTATATTTATGAATGGTAGTGAATACATTTTGGTGTATGCATAAAGGCTGCTGTGCACTTTTATAGTGCTGGAAATATTACGTAATTCGATTGGAACAAGTCACAAGTAATGTTTTACTTAATCGCTAATGATCTCTTATGAAGTCAGTAAATTATTACGTCATATATAATTAATCTGTAGTAGAGCTGTGTTAATACAATAGTAAGGAAACTTGATATATGTAGTTCAAGTGGCAAAAAAACAACCAAAAAAAAAAAAAACATATAGAATGGAAAGAATAATAACATCAACAAGAGAAAAACTCAGTTTATATTGCATTTTCCAATATAAAAATTACTTGGCCAATCTGTGATACCGACAATAGATAGGTCTTCTATATTTTTAATCAAGTTTCTCTTCCCTTAGTAATGATAAATAAAACCCAATTAAATGTTTTCCTATTGACTAGTCGGAATTCTGGTACTAACAGGCGTTTCGGCGATTTTTCCACCATTCGTTTGAAGGGAATAAGTGAGTTTAAACAGTCGAATATGACCCCCAAAAAATGACAAGCTCCATTGTAGAATTATGTAACAACGTCTTGTCCCCCACTGAACGCCACGGGATATTTTTTATACTATAAATTATATAAGGAGCAGTTAATGAAATTAAACTATACATTTATTAATTTCGTGCGTCCATCATTTTTTCTTCGTCGAGTAAAGTTACCGATATCAGTGGTATATAAAAGCAATAGTAGTAAACCGTTGTTCAATAGTCATAAATCGATTAATCCGGGTCAAAAACAGAAAACCAGCGGAACAACTGGAGCACTGAACTGCTATAAAAACATAGACTACCTGCTATTCTCAATACATATGCATTTGTGATTTAATGTTTTACATTTGACAGTGTGGTTAATTTTGATTTTTGTTTTAACGTAGATGAAGGCTGATGGTCAATTAGACAAGAACAAAAAAAAATCATTCCTAGAAGATACTCAGAAACTCAATATCAACTGAAGCCATTTATCTAATCGAAAGTGGATTTAAATATGATTAATTGATTGAGCAAGCGCAGACGTTATTTTGATTATTAAGAAATGCACATAAGCTAAAAGTAGCTTTAGCTTCCATTTCAATATTTGCAGATGTTCATTTTTCATTAGATGGAAGTGAACATTCAACGACATTGTTTCCCTGCGTAATTGTATGATACGGAGTATAGTTCGTGTAATACGATGCAAAATATTTTGAGATTAGAAAGACCTCTAAAGAGTTGCGAAAGATACACGAATGTTTAAACACATGAATCAAAGACAAACTGAAAACGTCATGACAGAAACAGAAAATGACAAAAAAAGTGAAACAACTGTCAAAATAGTGTACGTAGACTTGAAATGAATTACCTTGAAGATTTTTATATTAAAAAAACAAAATATACAATTGCGGGAATCTGTTTGCCAGATTTCTGTATGAGAAAATGTTTACTGTATGCAAACAATCTGTAATTATTTGTGTTTAATATTATGCAACATTTATAAATATTGACTGTAGATATCTGTAAACACCATATGATTTTCTATTTGTGTATTGATCTTCATGAAATTTACATTTCTTATGTATACACGTTTTATTTGATATAACGATATTTCAAGCATCCTGCAGTTACTCTTTCTATAAACGCTCATCCATGATCGTATATTTTCGCCGGTTTCGACCACCTGAATGTCTAAATTATGCTTATCTAAATTCATATCTTGGTTAATGGCATTTTTATTAAATAAACTCAATAATCAAAATATCGCACAAAACCTTGACCTGTAGATCTGCGCAGCAATCACGTTAATATCTCGAAAACATACCCAAGAGATCAAAAGTGTAATAAGTACTGATGCGAGACTTGCTATTGCATTTTATTCATTAATAGCGGCAGTGAGTGAAAACTTTAAGCGGGAAAACTTGTACTTTCGTTAAGACAGCATTTCTATAATGAACATATTTTATGTTCAATAGAACTTTGCTTTCGAAAAATACCAGTCGAAATAAGGTTAAATTTTGCTTCTCAAGATTTGTTTTTGCAACTAAACAGGCTATATCTTGATATTTTGTTTTATTATAATTTTCAAAAGAAAAATCGAAATTTTTGAATTTAAAAAAAAAGAATCATTTATCACACAAGTTTTTCAAAATGTTCAAAGTCAATGAACCATGACTGAAGGGTAAAGGGTCACACAATCGCCATGGAGTTGTGATTTACCAATGTTTATACAACTGCATATTATTGAATACTATTTACTTAGCATAATGTGGTTCCCTTAATCTAACCTTATAACACACTTTTAAACATGTAAATAAACTCATCAGATACCATGATTAATTGTGTATTAACGCCATACGCGCGTTTTGTCTACAAAAGACTCATGAGTGACACTCGAATCCAAAAAGCTAAAGAGCCCAAATAGAGAACGAAGTTGAACAGCATTGAGGACCAACACTCCAAAAATTTTTAAATATACAGAAAAGGTAATCTACTTCTGAGATAGAAAAGCGTTTGTTCAAAAGTTTTGTAAACAGTTAATTTACTAATATGACCATACCAAGGATAATTCATGTCAGCACAAAAGTGCTGACTACTGGGCTGGTGATACCCTAGGGGAATTAAAACTCTACCAGCAGTGGCATCGACCCAGTGGATGTGAATAAACCCATCATAGATACCAGAATTAAATGGTATTTATGCCAGACGCGCGTTTCATCTACAAAAGACACACCAGAAACGCTCGAATCCCAAAAAGCTAAAAAGGCCAAATAAAGTACGAAGTTGAAGAACATTGAGGACCAAACTTTGCAAACGTTTCAAAGTGAATAGATAATGACTGATAAGGTGAGGCCAAATAATCCTCATGAAAATTGTCGACGCCGTGGCAAACAGCATTTCTTAAAAATTATATTGCTTATTTAATCCTTCAAGGAGAGACAATAACCACCGCATGTATCCTATTTATATAATAAAACAAGGACGATTAGAGACAAAAGTAATAAACATGTTAGAGATTTTGTCGATTAATTTATTACATCCAAAAGAGCCACAAGAATGATCTTACTGTAGATGGAGCGCTACTAGTTTCGTGCGATCGAGTTTAAATAGAGCAATATCCAACCTAACAGAAAATGTTTACTCCAAAAAGTTGTGAGAATAAATAGCTCTCTGTATATAAAAAAAAACCTTGTCAGTTTTCCCATCGAAGGTCGATATATAGTTGTGCTTTGTCTGCTTGTTTTATTCACACGTTTTTGTTTACATAATGGACTTTTTAGACTGTCACACAAGCAACACGACGGGTGCCGCATGTGGAGCAGGATCTGCTTACCCTTCCGGAGCACCTGAGATCACCCCTAGTTTTGGTGGGGTTCGTGTTGTTTATTCTTTAGTTTTTTATGTTGTGTCATGTGTTCTATTGTTTTTCTGTTTGTCTTTTTCATTTTTAGCCATGGCGTTGTCAGTTTGTTTTAGATTTACGAGTTTGACTGTCCCTCTGGTATCTTTCGTCCCTCTTTTAAGCTAGCTATAAACCCGGATTAAATTTTCTGAGGAAATGCCTGTACCAAGTTAGGACTATGACAATTGCATATTTTTTTATTCGTTTGATGTGATTGCGCTTTGAATGTTACCATTTTTTGTTGAATTTTCCTTGGAGTTCTGTATTTTTGTTATTTCAATTTAAAACACATATTATTCCTTAGACTCATGCATTTGATTTATAAGAATATACTTGTACCAGGTTTTTTTTTCTGGATGCATGAATGAATTTAAAATAATATGAGTGTTTACGGGTTATTTTGCCCGCGAAGAGACGAATATAAGTTGAAACTGCATACAACTGACCTAAATGAAGAAGATGTGACTGCGTAAATATAGACAACCAATCATTACCATCTGCAAAGAACTCATACAAAGTCACGATTATTTTTTAAAATTTATTTTTTTCAAAAACAAATCAGTTTATGGAACTATAATTAAAATCAGCCTAAATGTTATTCCAATTCTGATTTCCTATTGATTTCTGGGAAATGGACAATCCAATCTAGAACGGACGGAAAGGGAAAATTTCATATCCTCCATTGCAAAAATAGGGAAAAAAACTTTAGACAGGTGGTTTGTATCATTCAACAAGCAAAGCAAATATATACGTTATATGAATTTAAGAGTTTGAAGATAGATATAATTTTAAACTTCCTTTTTGTCTATTTACAAGTGTGTGAATGGGCACACAAATTATAAAATTAAAATCACTTGACATTTCCTTCCTTATTCCGTTTTATATTAACACGCGGGCGTTGTATATGGTACAACTAGGTTACCACAAATACTGGACAAATATGTGTATTTACGTTAAAATTGACGGATGAAGGAAAAATACACGCTTTCGACCATACACGATAGTTTTTGCTCTGTTTTACTTCATGTTTAGTATGTTAAAGCAATTTCTCAACATGTCCAAATATGCATTGCACAATTAACGTCGAGAACAATTAAACGAGCATGAAATTGCCAATTAAACTTTTGTTTCTGTTAAACTCAAAGTAAATCAAAGTAATCATTGTTTTTGTTTACTTGTTTTTCTACTCCATACAGCCTTATGTCAGTCGTACACACATCAAGATAAGCATCTAAACAAAAAAAGAAATAATTAATAAGTACAGTAGACACAACTGCTATAAAATGTAAACGGTTGTAATCCAAAATAAAAACCCAAGAGAAAACATACATGTCAAATATATGTCGTCTAGTTCAGATACTTGTTTTTAAGATTGTCGTAGGCGAAAGCGTCACGAGACATAGTAAAGATAGAATGATTAAACATTGATCAATTACAAAACAATATCATGTATGTTAAACCAAGTCATGATTCAATTCACAAATAAAAAAAAATAGGTATACTTTATACATTACTACAGCAACAAGTAGAAACTGCGTATTAAAAATAACTCCTTCATACTTATTCATTGTATCAGGTGCACAAAGGTTTTTGAAGGTATACGAATAGAAATACGTACTACGGAAATTGTCGATCTCAAAGATCTTTATGAAAATTTACAAGCAACTAGAGCAATATAAACTGCATACAAATAAGGATATGTGAACATAAAATTGAGAATGAAAATTGGGAATGTGTCAAAGAGACAACAACCCGACCATAGAAAAAACAACAGCAGAAGGTCACCAACAGGTCTTCAATGTAGCGAGAAATTCCCGCACCCGGAGGCGTCCTTCAGCTGGCCCCTAAACAAATAAGTACTAGTTCAGTGATAATGAACGCCATACTAATTTCCAAATTGTACACAAGAAACTAAAATTAAAATAATGTATGAAGTATACATAATATTTTGAATATACTTTAATATCGCCATTTTTTAATTATTTTTTTTTAGCATTTTTGACTTAAGACAATGCCTGCCGAATTCCTGTCCTATACGTACATGTATATACGTGTTCTCTAATAATGATATCAATGCTACTGAAATTTCCGTTTAATTAGTTTATATATATTATAGGCGTATATAAGAATAGCTTTTTGAATCTCCTGCGGAAAAAAACACGAATACCCCAGTCCCACTAGGCCACGATCGCACTACGATCTGTGAAAAAAAGGCAAATTTTGATGATCGTAGTACGATCGGGTAGATCGCAGTAAGGTCGTATCACGGTCGTGGTGAAATCTTCAAGATCGTGATGAGCGTGGCAAATTTTAAACATGTTCAAAACAATCGTGGTTGGGTCGTGGCGAAAGCAGGTGGTAGTAGAAGCGTAGTGAGAGCGCACTAAGATCGTAGTAAGATCGCAAAGGTCGCTGTACCATCGTAGTGAGAGCGTTGCGAAAGCGTGATTCTATTCGGAGAAACTGCGCTACGATCTCATTGTGACGTTATCACGACCGCACTACGATCATTACGTTTTCACCGCGACCAAACTACGCTTCCACTACGACTATACCACGCTGTTCACGACCATAGTACGATTCTAGCACGCCCTTGCCGTCCTCGTCACGCTCTTCTTACGACCTGACTACGTTCATACTACGACCATTATTCTCATTGTCATTTTGTCATAAAATATATTAATTCTCTCCAGGTATTTTTGTCTGTATGTAATTGGGACTTCTTGTCCATTTTCTCTAACGGCTCAACCATGCCTCTTGTTTTATATAGATTAGACCGTTGGTTTTCCCGTTTGAATGGTTTTACACTAGTAATTTTTGGGGCCTTTCTTATCTTGCTGTTCGGTGTAAGCCAAGGCTCGGTGTTGATGAAGGCCGTGTCTTGGCCTATAATTGTTACTTTTGAAAATTGTTACTTGGATTGAGAGTGGTCTCATTGGCACGCATACCACATCTCCCTATATCTATTGACACAACTGTTTCATATCTGCTATCGTTCACTAAAATATCGTCATTTCAGCTTTATGGACTAGCAATAGGTTGTAATTTAGGTCGGATTGGTCGGTCCGACATCTCTACATGATCAAGATTCGTTACTATACTGTATTGATATAGAACACGATGTTGACGTTATTGCTGAGAGCGTAGTAAGATCGCGGTTTGAACGTAGTGTACTCGTGGTAAGAACGTGCTATAATCGCGGTAGAAGCGTGTCAAGATCGTGTTGCAATCGGATAACTCGTGGTATGGTCGTAGTGAGAACGTGGTGAGCGTAGAGAGATCTTGATAAGCGTAGTAAGGTCGCAGAATAAGCGCGGTGAGAACGTGTTATAATCGTAGCGGGATCGTTGTAGAAGCGTAATGAGGACGTAGTAACATCGTGATAGCAACGAAAATTTACATTTTCATGCCACTCATACCGCGACGTCACCACGATCTGAATTTCATTAAGATCGTGGTGAGCGTGGTGCGATCGTGGTCTAGTGGGACTTGGGCTTAAGCTCTAAAAGGCAAAAGTTGACGTCATGATGTGACAACTATTTGGTATTTAAAACATTTTCTTTTAAGTTTTCGATGGTTTTTTCTTCAAATTGTACATGCATACACTTGTATGATTTATATAGCAAAACAAGGAATTTGTGACCCAACAAATTTAAAATCAGTATAATGCTCATCATTTAGTGACAATAACATATCTATTCAAACAAAAGTTTACAAGACAAAAGAGAACAAGTGGTTTGTAAAAATCGCATTGTCTGTTTCACTCGACAAATGATTTTTTGAAATTCCTCTTCGTATCTGCTGCATCTTTTGACCTTAATAAGGCCACTCTAGATCTATTCTTTACAAAGGATTTTCTTATCCTAGGCATAGATTACCTTAGCCGTATTTGGCACAATTTTTTGGAATTTTGGATCCTCAATGCTTTTCAACTTTATACTTGTTTGGCTTTATGAATATTTTGACATGAGCGTCACTGATGAGTCTTATGTAGACGAAACACGTGTCTGGCGTACAAAATTATAATCCTGGTACCTTTGATAACTTTGCATATATCGGTGTCTTATCTAGATAGAGTGTCATACTTTCTGTGCGATACCAATTGCAGCATTTGTTAAATGTGGACTGTCAAAAACGTGTATGTGTCTATCCAATATACCCTTATTTTTCCAGTCGGAATCCATATTTTCCGTCCTTCATCCAGAGTGACATTTCATTTCAGGACCACCCAATTGAATCAATTGTTATTTTCATTCCGCCCGGAACATGCGTGAACTATTTGCCAAGGACGTAATGCAAACAATAATCAATCATTTTTTGTATTGGTCAAAACATTTGTTGGACGCTTGAGCAAAATATGACAAATTATTGCCATAGAAGTGCTTGTCTTAAAATGTATATATTTGGTGAGTAATTAACACTACAAATGCTAAAAAAAAAGTCAAAACAAACTCAAACTCTTTTTATTTTATGTCTGTGCATTAAAAAAATTATTTAAGATTAAAACAGAGGTCATCATACCTTTTTTTTTTAACATTGAAGCAGTTAATACGTATATAGATTATATTACGCGATCATCAATCAAAATCGCCTAATCTCTAGAAAAGCTGTTTTGTCAATACAAGGAAGATTGTAAAGATATAGTAGGAGATATGTCACAATGTAAGGAAGGTAACTCTAGGTCTGAAAATATACAAGAATACAGTTACAACGGAGAGTATCGTAGCCTGATTTTAATCAAAGTGTAAGAATGAAAATATAAAGAAACATTGTTTTGATATTGGAAGATACTGGCCACTTTCATTAATCTGACTAATTTTGTCAATTAATAATAGGCAAATATACGTTGTGTTCATTCAAAAACTTATCTATTTTATTTATTTAGTATAAATATTTCTGTGTATATGACTGCTTCAGTTTGCAGTAAACACATTTCTATGACCTACCGTAACACGAATAGCCCAGTCGTCATATATCACCAACTTCGATCACTACACTACACCTCTGGAGGACACCAACTATTCGACACCAATGTCAAATAAATGAATTGGACACATCAAAACTGAGGAAATCATACGAAGGAGAGAGACAGGTGCGTTGACAGGAAAACATATTCTGCTATGAATATATCACCGCCATGCTCTACACTCATAAATAAGATCAGTTGCACTGAAAGTTGCATCTAATAAATGATCATACGAAATTAGGTGTTATACTATTTAATAATTATACAAGGATTAAAAAAAAATATTTGGGCTAATAAATGCATTTTCCTAATTCAAAGTTGAAAACACCCATTATAACCAGATTTACAGATTAAAGATTACAAATTGCTCTAAATCTAAATATTTCCCCAGTTTTTTTTTGTTATTTTAATATTGAGCTTTTCTAACTTCTAACAGGTTGACACTTACTTCTTACATTAAAGCAAACGTACAAACATGTATGCGGTATATACTGACATAACTCCACTCCTATGAGCATCGTGTACATGAAATTTACAATGATATATACGTTACACAGTGGTGCGTAAAATAATAAAGTTGATCAAACCATGAAAGTTCTATAAAATTGCCTATTGGTACTTCCATGCTTATACTAACCCTCTTGTCTGAGTTTAGTACATTTTATTGAGCAATCTATACAAATATAAATGTAACCATTGGTCAATCAAGTCTTTGAGAATCCTATTCAGATAACTTTGACTTTTTCTCATCAATCAACTTTCATTTATTTAAATAATTCAATACAAGGAAACTTGTCCTATCCTGGTGAATTTATACAAGCAATACAAATGTATATATACAGTATAACTGGTCAATAAAATCTTGAAAGATACAAAATCACACCCGAATTTTCCAAACTTGTTTTGTTTTTGTTCATAAGTGAATCTCTCCGACAACCTCATTCACTAAGCTATATCATGTTGTAAGGGTACAGTTACAGAGAGAACTTGTTGGGTCCGATGCTGACGGTTTGAACTGAATTACAACAACAGTGTAGGTAACAATACTGGAAGCAAACTGAAAAAATAAAAAAAATATTTCTTATAATTATAAATGAATAAGGAGCCACTTTTGCCGATCGACAATCTATTTTCGTCTATTGCTGCGCATGCTAATTTTTTCGTTGTTGGCTTGCCGCGTGACAAATTATTTCATTTTTGTATAAAATCATTTTCGGAAGTATACTATTTTAATCCTGTCTTGGGCAGGAATCATTTTTTTAATTCTAATCTTGTGGGACATGGTCCGTTTCTGTGAGTGTTACAATTTAGTGTTATGTCGTTGTTCTCCTCTTATATTTAATGCGTTTCCCTCAGTTTTAGTTTGTTACCCCGATTTTGTTTTTTTGTCCATGGATTTATGAGTTTTGAACAGCGGTATACTACTGTTGCCTTTATTTATTCTGTTGTTAAATGTCTTCCTGTAACTCTTAACACTCTTTAGAGGTATACTTTATGTTTTTCCCCTTTTTTATCAGTTGTTGTTTTCCTATATACATGGCTAAAGAGCCAAACTATATCAAACTGATATGAACAGTTTGTTCTAAGCTATTTTGTTACACCACTGTACCATGTAAGGGGAAGAGTTGTGCGCTTACAAACACGTTTAACAATAAAAAAAAAAAAAGACAATATTAAGTACTTACAGCAATGATGGTAGGCTTGTCTATCGTAAACAATCCAAATGCAGTAAAACCAATTTGGTTCGCAGTTAGTTTGGACAGAAATACGTTCAGCTAAAGTTTTAAAAAAACAAAGTGTCAAATGCATGCTTACTTGAAATACTTCATCTACATATAGTCTAACAACATCGAATACTATCTATTTGATAATTGTTAACATAATTAACAGAATTACTTTTAAATTAATTTTGTCAATGAAAGTTCGTTTGAATATTTTTAATGTGTTCTGTGCTTTTGTTTCGACGCAGTTGATAAAACAGCTCTTTGACACATTCCCCATTTCCATTCTCAATTTTATAGTATACTGCAGTATAAATATAGTAAACGGTTGGAAAATCTTCAATAAAATAAAAATACGGCAAACAAATAAATAAACTTTGTGCAAATTGTTTAATGTAAATGAAGATAAAAGCTTTCTAAATTGTTTATACAGTAATATATATATTACTTCCACGTGCTCATGTATTTGAATAATATAGTAGTTAAAAATTGTGGGCAACCTGTTTTCTAATAAATACTGTTCGACCTGATCAATATTTTGGTGCATACTCTAAGTACTGGATTATTAGTAATGATGTTTTGATTTTCTGTATATACTTTTCACTTTTTTCACTTCAGTGTTTCAGACTGCCTTTGAAAAAGGTTTACAATTTTAACAGATGTAGTTGTAAGAATATTTTTTAGTGCTAGGATGAGCATAGCTTGCGTTCATAAGACAATTGTTTACTTTTTTTTAATTTTAAAAAAGAAACAAAGGATGAAGCTATGGTGTTTTGAATGATTTATAAACCAATTAATTGATAGGATTTTAAGTTAGAGATCAACATTTATATTTCAGCCAACATAAATCAGTGAAAGTTTGTTTTATAGGTTACTCGAGTAATTCAGTGTGTACCTGTAACCTTAAACATCAACTAAGTGTTCACAATAAAGTCATAAATCAGTATTTTTTAATGTCTGTCGTTGTAATCCCAGTGTTTCTTTTAAAAAAATTGCTTCCCGCATAAAATATCATTATGATAGCATGTTAGTGGGGCAGCAACACAACAACAAATAAAACTTTTATAATTTTGGAGATTTTTTTGTTTTATTTTTGTCTCTGAAAAAACTTAACCGTTAGTTTGTCAACTTTTTAGACTTAGCTCTCGTTCAAATCAATATCCTTTTCTTAAATCTAGACTTTGTCGTATTTTACAGTTTAAAAAGTTGTCAAATCGCTTGAAAAAGAGCGAACATACATGATAGATTTAAGAAAAGAACATTTTTTCAGGGCCGACAAAAAATGGATAATAAATTCTATGTATTACGTTACCTGGTGACAGTGAATTGGTCCCATAACGTTCATATCAATTCCATAAACATATTCCAGTGCTGCATGTGCCTTTAATAAGAAAACGATGTAAAATCAGTATATATTCATACAGTTATAAACTTAAAGTAAAATACTTTCAGTTGGATGTAAGGAGACACATCAATGATCATACACAAAACACATTAAAACAACAGTTCCGTTTTAAATTATCATAAAGAAGTTTTGATGCCGTCTTGTGCTATTTGCGGCAATGACCCATTCGCCAATGGGTACGATTTGTGCACGCCTTCTGATCGACTTGTTAGTGCACTCTTATATGATACAAAATGTATACAAAACCTTTAAGACAAAAGAAAAAACATCTTGCACAGTTCAACCTACATTTCAGTGAGGGCTTGCATCTCGTATACACAGGCAAACTTTGCTCACAATGAATTTCAGAATAGTCTCACGTGAAATTCATGTTAAACATTTCACGTTAGATTCACCTCGTACATGAAGCAAGGATAAACGTAAAAGGGCAAACGTAATGAATTGTCCTAAACTTGCCACAATTTTAAACTTCCCATTTCTAGGATGTATAACATACTCTCTTCCAAATCGTATAGCGTTTAAATATGGGAATTTGAACTTTACGCTTGTGCATGTTCATACACTATACAGACTTCATCACCAGGAGTGTGCTCCTTAAAAAAAAGCTATATTACTTTTTTCTAAATAAATGTAGTTTGGAAATGAATTATGCATAACCCTTAAAGTTATACACCATACTTATTAACACACTGCAGTGTGTGTCTTTATAAAATCGGGCTATCTTTTTTGCGTTCCAAGTACAATTTAGATTTTTTTATTTTTACAGTACTTTTCAATAAGACACATAGTATAAAACCCTGGAAGGGTGTGGATACATTGTATATAACTTAACATTTACGCTTTTTGAAATTCAATAATTCAGATTTTATTCTCATCATCCAAATCGCTTTTTTTCTCATTATCCAAATCGCTTGGAAAAGTTTAGCACTATTAATAAACTGAAAACCCGAAGGATAACAATTTAAACTCCAAAAAATGTGATAAGAATATTCACCAGCATAGATAATTGAAAACTTGAAACTTATTTTAGGAAGAAATTCGAATTAAGGACTCATTCCTACCTCATGGTAAAAGCGGCGTTAAACACAAAATTCTAATCAAATATTACCTCATGGTTGACGAAACCTCCTCCTAGAAACACTACCATCATCTGTATAATACTGAGGCATGCTGACCATAACGTGGCTATAAATGAGAACACGTCAATGGATTCAAACAGGAGAAAATAAAGGGTAAAAATTATCAACGGGATCACGGTACCAATAGAGGACATTACATACATAGAAAATACTTTGTCGGCTTGAAACAGTAATCTTGACAAATGCTCATGCTGCATACGGGTCGTTTCAATGTCGCCTTTAAATTTTCCATCTTCAAAGCATTTTTGAAAATTCCTGTTGAAATGTCTAAACTTTTTTGTTAGAACAAGAGAGACCACGAAAAATGAAGCCACGATCAAATACCATGTAGACGTGAAGTAAAAGTATGTTACCAGAAATGCAATGCGAACAATAATTCCTACTCCAAAGCTGACTTCTCCAAACGGCCCTCCAACATTTCCGGCTGCTAGGAAATAAGATCCAAGTCCAGTGAACGTGAACGCAATCAGCATCCATACGACGTACAAAACTGTCGCACCTATTGCACATTTTCTTATGAAATAATAGTTAGTAAAGTTGATAGATTTGGCAACATCGTCAAACTGGACACAAAAGACTTTCAGGTGTTTGCAGACGAAAAAGTTACAAACTGCACAATAGGCAATTTGTAGAAACCACATTGAAGTGATAATCTGGTTACAAACAATGCCATTAAACTGTGTGACGCTAACAAATGCTGTTAACGAGAGTGCTAAATTATACCATAAAATCAAAATCACAACGATCGAATAAACTGTATATACTCTTCCAGAACAAGATCTAATCCTCACACGTTCGGGAGATATTTCGTTATTATCCGAATCCGTATTTCCTCCACTTATCAATGGTATTCCGGGTAGAAGACCAGCTATCTTCAAACACCATAACAAAGGCTTCATTGACTGACTAAACGAATTTTGGTTTACCCATGCCATTTTGCGAGGTATTAAATCTATGGATGTTCGCGCCAATGTAAACGGGTAAATCTTGCTTGGCATTTTAATGGCATCTGGAAAATGGTTTATACGAACTAATATGATTATTTATACTAAACGTTTATGAATTCTTTTAATGATGACTGCATGTGCGGATTGGCTTCTGATTTCCTACTTCTACTGAACTTGATATCATACAAATCACATTGAAATAATATGATGGATTATAAACAAATAGGACTGTATGGTACATGTTTACAAAGACAGTTTACTATTACAAAGGGTCAGTTTATCGCCACAATAAGCAAACATATTGTTTTCAATTAATCCGTAACGTAAATATTGAATCATGCTTAAAGGGACATTTTTAAGAGTAAATGATACATTTTCAAACTTTAGAAACATCAACTGTACCAAAGTAACATGTTACTGGAAACTTGACATGGTACATGCAAAAGCACGTTTAACCTGCCATCATTATGTAACGATTAAAATTCTTAATTCAGAACTTTGCTTTTATAAAATGCTTTATCATTCATAGTCTACTAAAATCATAATTCAAATCATTTTTATGATTAATTGACACGAAACAATTTTGTAGTCAACATATCATTTCACTATACCGCTTCAGACATTGTTTTCAAATAAGCATGTCAAAACCTTGTATTGACATCGACATTATTCAGTTAACAGAAGGCCATTTATTACCGAATTCATTATCCACGATTAAAATTTCACCATGCAGACTCATCAACAAGAAATAACCTTTGCAGGAAACATACAAACGATATCCTTTGTTGAACTGGAAATGGTAATTGTTTAACTTTTTATTAAAAGCATTTTTTTTATTTTCAGTACTATACTCACGAACAAACTGCCAAAGTATGGAATTACTCAGCAAAATTAAGAACTCTGTGTATGTGCATAAAGTTCACAGACAAACACTCTCCAATATTGTCAGGAATATGGCCATTGTTATATTATAGTTCGTTTTTGTGTGTGTTACATTTTTGTATTGTGTTTCTGTTGTGTCGTAGTTCTCCTCTTATATTTGATGTGTTTCTCTCAGTTTAAGTTTGTAACCCAGATTTGTTTTTTTCTCAATCGATTCATGAATTTCGAATAGCAGTATACTATGTTGCCTTTATTTGTAGACCAAAGTAGAATGCATGACAAAAATCCCTTTCAGTTGATTAGCATTGCTGACCTGTTTACAACTTCCTAAGTGTTTGGATAAATCACAGAAAAGGGTTAAAAAAGTGTTGTCTAGGGCGATCACCTATATATGTCTTCTAACGATTTGGGGAACCTATGAAATCTTGAAAAGCTGATCTTTTTTTGCATTTAAAGTGTCTATCTAGTTTTTACAGTTAAATAAGATAAGAGACGCAAACACTTAAAACCTTAGTAAAAAACGTCACTAAAGAGTAAGTAAATCAATAAAGAGTCGACTGACATTTGCAATATGTGTTTGACTTATTTGTAAATAATTTTCTTGTCGATTTTTAATAAAATTTCTCTTTTAGTACAATTCTTCTTTGAAAGGCAATTACTTCCACAAGAAGTCATCTAACAGTTTGGAAGGATATACAGTAGGAAGATCTCAGAGTCATCTCAACATTTTGAACATTTGTGCTTTGTCAGATATTCTTTATTCATAGCGATTCATTTATGTTCTATTTTCAGCCATAACGGCAATGTCAGTTAGCAGGTAGGGACATCATACAGATTTTTAAATCTTCTTATCCCAATGATTATTGAAGCCAAGTTCGATTAAATTTGTCAAAACAGTTTGCAAAGAACATTTTTCTAAAAATTTATAATTAAGGCATAAAAAGGTATCCTTTGTATGCAACTATTCCCTCAATTGTTTTTATAGTAAATCATAAAGTGTTTTCTGAAATTAGATAAGTTGCTGCAACAAGTACACATATTGCCAAATGAGAAATGCAGACTTTTGTTATGGGACCAATTGAATAAGACAATCAAGAAAGGGAAAACAAACAATAGGAAGCAAAGGGAAACATCTTTTATTATAAGTTTTGTATGAAGATTAAAATTAGAAATGTTAAAATCAATGTCGTAAAAGGACATTAATCAGTTGTTGATTTGATTTAAAAGTTTCCCAAATTAAATTATCAGTACATGTATAAGAGAAAAATTTATTCATATTTTATAATTATGGCTCATTTATGTATAACAATGATTCCTGATGGCAAAGTTTGTTCTCTATGGTTATATTTAGGTATGATTCATTTCTATTATGATCTTGACAGCAACATCGCCTTTTGAATAGTCTTGAGTGTAAATTCACATTGTGATAAGACGTGTCACAGTACTTTGGTTTTGATGTTATATTTGTTTTTCTCTGGGTATTATGTGTGATGTTCAGTCCGTTTCTGTGTGTGTTACATTTTAGTGTTATGTCATTGTTCTCCTCTTATGTTTAATGCGTTTCCCTCGGTTTTAGTTTGTTACCCAGATTTTGTATTTTGTCTATGGATTTATGAGTTTTGAACAGTGGTATACTACTGTTGCCTTTATTGATCTTGATCTTACAAGTAAAGCATTTCCTCTCATTATATATACCTGACCACATAACCAAATATTGTTGCAGTCCAATATGTTTTGATTTAGCATCCTGCAACCATCTTTTTTTGCACAATATTTTTTACTTTTTTCAAAATTTTCTGCACTAATGACATCAGTATCAACATGTAGATCTTTTACTCATTATATGTGATCATATATCCAAGTAAAGTTTAAAACTTTCAATTTAGAATCTGTAAACAAACCAAACTCAGCCTAGTATGAGTAGGTAATACCTCATCATTTAAAGGATTGACCTAAAAAAATAATATACCTTGTTTTCTCCTCACTTTATGTGACCATATATCCAAATAAACTTGTAATAACAAGTGAAATTGCGAGCTACTGCTCACTGATAATACCCCCGCCCCGCAAGTGGATAATATTAATAGTGTAAAAATATGCAAGTGTTCGGTAAACAGGAAGTTGTCGAGTGATGAATCTGAACATGCATCACATGGTATCACTGACTTATATAAATCCTGAAACCAAATTTCAGAAATCCTTGTATTGTAGTTCCTGAGAAAAATGTGACTAAAATTTTCAACTTGGCTATCATGTGTAAAATCATACAAGTGTTCGGTAAACAGGAAGTTGTCGAGTGATGAATCTGAAAACGCATCACACGGTATAGCTGACTTATATAAATACTGAAACCAAATTTCAGAAATCCTCGTAGTGTAGTTCCTGAGAAAAACGTGACGAAAATTTTCAACTTGGCTATCATGTGTAAAATCATACAAGTGTTTTCGGTAAACAGAAAGTTGTCAAGTGATGAATCTGAAAACGCATCACACGGTATAGCTGACTTATATAAATACTGAAACCAAATTTCAGAAATCCTTGTATTGTAGTTCCTGAGAAAAATGTGACAAAAATTTTCAACTTGGCTATCATGTGTAAAATCATACAAGTGTTCGGTAAACAGGAAGTTGTAAAGTGATGAATCTGAAAACGCATCACACGGTATAGCTGACTTATATAAATCCTGAAACCAAATTTCAGAAATCCTTGTATTGTAGTTCCTGAGAAAAATGTGACGAAAATTTTCAACCTGGCTATCATGTGTAAAATCATACAAGTGTTCGGTAAACAGGAAGTTGTCAAGTGATGAATCTGAAAACGCATCACACGGTATGGCTGACATATATAAATGTTGATACCAAATTACAGAAGGGTGGATGTGTAATTCCTGAGAAAAATGTGACGAAAGTTTCATGGGACGGACTGACTGACGGACGGACTGACGGACTGACAGACAGAGGTAAAACAGTATACCCCCCTTTTTTAAAGGGGGGGGGGTATAATTATTCAGATATGTAGTATTTGACATAGCATCCAGAAACCACTTTACTGCACAAATATCAGTCTATGTTTAGTTATCCCAACCTTGACTTACATGTTGATGTCAATTCATAAGGGATCTTCCCTTAATGATATTTGTCTACATATCAGAATAAAGCTGCAATCCAATATCAAGTAAAGGAGTAAGCATTTGGAAACCACAAGGACTGATGAATTGACAGACTGAATGATGAGAGACTAGTAAAAAATATGTACCCCATTCTGATCTAAAACCTTATGTTAAGTTAAAACAAATCACCACCTATACAAAATTAAATTTCACCTTGCTTGTGAAATGTACCCAATTGTCCCTAGACTGGAATTTTCATAACTTTTAAACTATTTGTTTAAATTTCCTATTTTTTATAATGGTCCTGGCCTGTTTGTTGGCAGATATGATTTTTAATGATTTTTTTTTATCATTTTTGTTGCATCTGCAAGTTTTATCCCAAAAGTGAAACAGAGCGAGCCTACAATTCATTGTAAGCCTCATCGTAGTCAGCAGTGTCCACAAATATTCACACTATAGTTATAGTTTTTGAAATTATATAAAACTTTATTAAACTATCCTGGATTTCTACCATACATGAAGCTTTTTTTATCAAAATAAGATTTTGTTTTAAAAAAATCCTGTTTATCCATATTTTACATATAAATGGACCTAGTTTTTCTGCCAGTTAACATTACATTCACTGTGTGGTTAAAAAAACATTTTTTTAATTACTTTCTTAAAATATCCTAGATTTGTATCAAACTTGGACAGAAGCTTGTTTATGATCAAAAGCTAGTATCTAGAAGGAAAGTTTGTTAAAAAATATTTTCTGTTTTTCCATCTATTACTTAAAAATACACTTAGTTTTTCTTCCATTTAACATAATGTTTATTTTAAACATTTATTAGATTTATACTGGTTTTCACCAAACTTGGACAGAAGGTTCTTACAATCAGAAGATAGTATCTAGAGGAAAAATTTTAAGATTTTTCTCCTAATTTTTGTTGAGCTTGTGACTTACAGCAAAAGTAGTTGAGAAACGGGTATTGCTTACTTGAATAAAAAGAGATGATGGTAAGCTTTCATTAAAATTGTAAAAAAACAAAACAAATATAAATAAGAAAGGCAGCCACATTGTATTCTCCCTAAGAATAAGGATATTTTCATGTTTTCATCAATTCTTATTTCAATGCATTTTTGTTATTCATTTGTTTGTTTTTGTTCTAATTGAGATTGTGATAAGGTGATGATGGCTGTATCCCTATTTTGACAATTGTACCTTTGTTTAGTTCACACATCATTATAAATATAATGGACTGTCATACAAGCAAGAGGTTTAGCATTATTAAACCAGGTTCAATCCACCATTTTCTATTTTGGAGAATGCCTGTACCAAGTCAGGAAAATGACAATTGTTGTCCATTAGTTTGATGTGTTTTATCTTTTGATTTTGCCATTTGATTACAGACTTTCCGTTTGGAATTTTCCTCAGAGTTCAGTATTTTTGTTATTTTACTTTTTTCCAGTGCAAGCAGATTGCATATTCTAGTTACACATCATATTACACTGTTTACTTAATTCAAAGATAAAAAAAATCATGCTTCTATCAACTCTTGTTCTTTACAACATACAACATATCTAAATATTTTTGTTTTTTAATGATTTTTGTCAAACTTAACATATGTTATACTGTTTTCAACACTTTTGATGACAATAATAAAGACTTGAGCATCATCTGACAGACCCAGCACTTCCATATGAATTGTTCCAATCTATATACAAGTCTAGATCTTTGTTAGATACACTGGCTTTCACTTGTGGTAAAGCATCTTCAAAATCCTCAAAAGCGATTGGTCTAACCTAATAACATAATATACATAACTATCAATATGGATATTGTTAAAACATTTGAAAGCTGTATTAGTACTTGTTAATTCAACTTTACTTGTAAAAACCTGTACCTAAGGTACCAACTTTATACTATATAAGAACTATTAAGCCAGGGTTTGAAATCTGTCTAATGGTTTCAGATAAAGAATTTTGTTAATGTTTACAGACTACAACAGATGCCATGAATTGTAATGGTTTAAAATTGACTACATTGTACTGAGCAAGGTGACCTTTAACTAGAGACTATCAAGAGCCTGTGTCGCTCACCTTGGTGCATATATTAAACAATGGACACAGATAAATTCATGACAAAATTGTGTTTTGGTAATCTTGATGTGTTTTTAGATCTTACTTTACTGAACATTCTTGTTGCTACAATTATCTCTATCTATAATGAACTTGGCCCAGGATTAACAGTGGAAAAATATTTTCTAAAATTTTCCAAAAATTATGAAAATTGTTAAAAAATTACTATAAAGGACAAATAATTTGTAGATCTGACTTTGCTGAACATTATTGCTGTTTACAGTTATCTCTATCTATAATAATATTCAAGATAAGAACCAAAAACTGCAAAATTTCCTTAAAATTACTAATTCTGGGATAGCAACCCAACAACGGTTTGTCTGTTTTGTCTAAAATTTCAGGGCAGATAGATCTGGACCTTATAGACAATTTTACTTCATTGTCAGATTTGCTCTAAACAGGCCCGTAGCCAGAAATTTCCAAAGGGGGGTTCGTTTGACTCACAAACTCGACTTTAACAGTCACAATTCGAACAGAACATCGACTTTAACAGTGCTTATTAGTTTTCAAGGGGGGGGGGGGGGGGGGTTCGTCCGAACCCCCCGAACCCCCCCTGGCTACGGGTATGCTCTAAATGCTTTGGTTTCAGAGTTATAAGCTAAAATCTACATTTTACCCCTATGTTCTATTTTTAGCCATGGCGGCTATCTTGTAAATATTTTTTACAAGACCTGAAATATCAGGTGAGCTAAAAGGGAATACATGTCCACAAAAACTCTGCCCTGCTAACACTAACACATTTATTGAAAACAAATGAACCATGAAACATAAGTCATTTGACTGTTTTCATATTGTGTATTGCCAGTCTGTCAAGAATAATTATGTTTACTAATATGTCCTAATTTGCTTTGTTTGGCTGCAAAAGCTGTCCTGGATGATTGGGATATTAGTCAATTTTCAGCCAAGTTAATTTCTATGCAAATAATATCAACAAATAAAAGTTCTATTTTATTTTTACATGGATGTATGTATCCTGTACTTGGAACTGTTGACAATGTAAAGCATGCATGCATCATTTGTATTGAAATTATCAACTGGTTCTCTCTTCTGTACTCTTAATATATATTTTCTGCGCATGCTGTGTATGAAACTTCATGTCTGTCATTTATATGACTCAAACTTCCTCTTATTAAGATTGATAACTTCTATTTATCTGTGAAACTCACAAAAGGTTCTTATTCAAAATTTTACCTGATCAGCTGATATGGATTCAATTTCACCAAAATCCATCGATCTGATTGGACCTAATGCTGCTTCTCTACATAGATTAGCCATGTCAGCTCCTGAGTAACCTAAACATTAATTTGCATATATTAACAATATCAACTGCAGAGTACTTTGGACCCTACTTGCTTTTCTTTAATTTATTTACAATTTTTATCATTTCAATACTTTTAATGTGATTATGTCTTATAAGCTGAGTTGCATTAAACTCTTATAAAATTATAACTTTCATTTTTATATTTGTTACTACCCTGTTCCAATATATAGTAAAGGCAACTTCACTGAATACATGCAATCTTAAATTTAACAAATCTATAATATAAAGGGAGATAATAACAAAAACATATAATTTTGAATTTTGTCCCCTGATACTATAAATTTGTTCAATCAAGAATGCCTTTATAGTTTAAAAAATGAAATGAAAAAAAAAATAACTGCTCACAAGTTATTCCCATATGTTGCTTTGACAAAGGGATACATGAAAAGTATTTCTTGAACAACTGAAATTTTAATCATGTATTGTTTTAAAACTTGGCTTACAAGTACCAATAATATAAAGATTTCTGTTAAAATTTTTAATTTGAAACAGAATATTGTATTTTGTGAGTTTTAAATTAGATTTTTATTTAATGGAAGGCATATTCAATATAAATAATGAGATACAGATGTAATTCTTTGTACTGACTAGTCTAATTGATTAGTATATAAATATTTAATAACAAACCATCAGTTTTCTGACAGATAAAATCTAGTTCCTGATCAGATAGATGATACTTCTGTTGTGACAACAAATTAAGCACAATCTGTTTCCTAGCTGCACTCTCTGGTAATGGTATATACAAACGTTTTACAAATCTACGTCTAGCCGCTTCATCTATCTCCTGGGGTCTGAAATACATTAAGATATAACAAATGTTTTGTCAAAAAAACTTAATGAATTTACATTGGTTAAAATAAACAAATGCTGACATTACAAACAGAGGATATAAAAGTACTTTTGGTGTGTTTTTTGAAACTTTTTATTCTCTGGTGTCCCTCTTCAAAATGCAATTAATATCAATTTGTCATTCTTCAACAAGCTATATGATTACTATTTAAAACAATCTGTATATTTTTCTTGTAATATCCAGGACTTTGTCTCAGAATAGTAAATCCCTTCTCAGGACAGGAGTCTAAATAACAGACTACAGCATTCAGATGTGAATTGAATCCTAGATGTAAGGTAAAAACCTCCAGTTTGTAAGTTTTCATTTGTATGACGTCACATTTAACCATGATGTCTATGGGCGAAAAATCATTCATGTAGTTTCGAATATTTTTTCAGTATGTCAAATTTATTATTTTTTTTCAAGCTGTAATGTATTATTTTATTTGTAATGCACTAGAATTGGAATAGCAGTACTGTAGTTGAAGAGTTGCCACCTTCAATTTTGTTCTGAAGGTCCCAAATTTCCATTTTACTGTCTCTGCTACGCGTCACCAGTAAAACTGCATTTGCGACAGTCAAATGCACAATTGATGATGGCAACTCTTCAACTACAGTACTGTTATTCCTTAAGTACCACATCACTCATTAATCAAAATCAAATAGTTCAGAATTTTATGAACTGTTTTATTCACAAATAAGACAAAAGTCCAACACCCCTTGTCAGCTTTTGTTTTAACCCTTATGAAATGTATATGCAATACCTGTTAGTGGCACCTATTACAAGTATTCTGTCTTCTGAAAGAGTTGCAGCACCATCCTACAATAGTTTATCATATTTAAAATTATCAAATTGTAGAATTTAAATGCCAATAGGTGTACCAGCAAAGTAATAAAATTAGTATTGAGGGGAACTGATTTCCAAAGACCTAAGGTCAATTTTTTCTTTATTATTTTTAAACAATATTATTTCTTTAAATTCAGTACAACAAGGCTGAAAAATTAGGTATTATAGCATTCTTACAAATAATAAATTCTGACCATCAACACATGTGACTACTTCTATAAACTTTTATATTATAACATTATATTTGAACATTGTAAATGTCCATATAAAGAAAACTATACTTAAAGCCATAGTGAAAGGATGGTTATTATAAACTAGAGGCTCTAAAGAGCATGTGTCAATCACCTTGGTCTATGTGAATATTAAACAAAGGACACAGATGTATTCATGACAAAATTGTATTTTGCTGATGGTGATGTGTTTGTACATCTTACTTTACTGAACATTCTTGCTGCTGGCAATTATCTCTATCTATAATGAACTTGGCCCAGTAGTTTCAGTGGAAAATGTTAGTAAAAATTTACAAATTTTATGAAAATTGTTAAAAATTGACTATAAAGGACAATAACTCTGACCATTTTGGTCATGTTGACTTATTTTAAGGTACTTTGCTGTACATTATTGCTGTTTACAGTTTATCTCAATCTATAATAATATAAAAGATAAAAATAACAAATTTTTAGCTGTGGCAGCCATTTTGGTTGGACACAGGACACATTTTTTAAACTAAATACCCCAAAGATGATTGTGGCCAAGTTTGGATTCATTTGGCCCAGAAGTTTCAGAGGAGAAGATTTTTGTAAAAGATTACTAAGATTTACGAAAAATTGTTAAAAATTGACTATAAAGTGCAATAACTCCTAAAAAGTCAATGGACCATTTCGTTCATGTTAACTTATTTGTAAATCTTACTGTGATGAACATTATTGCTGTTTACAGTTTAATCTATAATAATATTCAAGATAATAACCAAAAACAGCAAAATTTCCTTAAAATTACCAATTTAGGGGCAGCAACCCAACAACAGGTTGTCCAGGCAGATAGATTTTGACCTGATAAACAATTTTACCCCTTGGTTGTTGGCCGTGTCACAAAACATATTTTTTAAACTAGATATCCAAATGATGATTCTGGCCAAGTTTGGTTAAATTTGACACAGTAGTTTCAGATGAGAAGATTTTTGTAAAAGTTAACAGATGACGACGACAACGATGACGACAGACGACGGACGCAAAGTGATGAGAAAAGCTCACTTGGCCCAAAGATCAGAAATGCTTATTATTTTTTCAATATCATATGAAACCTTTAAAAAAGTTAATTAACAATGACTGATAAGGTCTCATCATAAAACGCCTCTTGGACAACAAACTTTGATCATTTTTGGTTAGAATAGGAAGTAATGATAAGTTATACTGTGGATTTATTATTATTAATTAAATACCAATTTCGTGGGGTTTTTGGGTACAGGTGAACCAAGAATTCAAATGTTCAACAAATGACAAATTTTCAAAATGCTTTGTATGCAGAGATTGGCAAAACCCAAAATCATATACCCACTAAAGTGCAAGTTTTCCATAATCGACAGAAATTGAAACCCTTACAAATAAATGAATCAACCATCATGGTTATTGCAAACTTTCAAAATGTTTGTATCACTACGAGATAAGTAATAAAGTATCTCCTTATTCAACTTTCACCACAAGCGAGTCAAATAGATTACCAATTGAACAAGGAATTCTGTTTTAATTTTTCTTGAAGCTTCATGTTCTCCATCAGATCTTTGGGATAATAAAGAATCTATTTCATCTATAAATACTACAGCTGGTTGGTGTACCCTGGCCACTGCAAACAAAGCTCTTACCATCTTCTCACCTTCTCCTACCTAAGAATAAAGAAAATCTAAAATAATCATATCTGAAATATGACAATCTATAAAGAGTAGAGCTGGTTGGGGTTCACTGGCTTTCAAAAACACATTTTTCACCAGTTTTGATGTTTTTTCCACCTATATGGCTTACTTGATATTCTTGCTGATATAATCAGTATCAAAAACATATAAAAAACATTATTGTATATTTGTATATATATACATAAGAGGGTAACGGCTCAGTTTTAGGATTCCTGACATGGAAACATCAACTTACTTGAAAGCAGATTATCTTATAATAATACCCAAGTATATGGTCCAAGGACACAATTATCATCCTTTGGTTTTTGGGTGCTGAAATTTATGTTAAGTAGTGATTTGGTCCAGTTAACAAAGGTAACAAATCAGTACATCTGAAGCTGTCAAACTAAATTTGAGACCCCTTAACACAGAATTGTCCATATTTTGAGTTAGAGCTAGTAGAAGTTTCTATAATTTTGATAATATTTGTCCCACTAGTTGTACACTACACTGTAAAAATCTTTTTGAGATAGAGCAGGCTCGATTTTTTTTTATTTGAATTTATTGTCTAAAAGAAATGTACTACGAAATAACTGTGTTCTAAGGCCATATACAAGCCTGTATTTTCAATGATTTTATTTTAACCTTTATAAAAAAATTGTGCATCACTGTAAAATTATTAGAAGTCTTATAATACATAATACTTTGAATATACTTACCCATTTTGAGGTCAGTGAAGAAGCACTAATACTGAAGAAGGTAGACTTAGATTGACTTGCTATGCATTTTCCTACAATTATAAAATTGAGAATGGAAACGGGGAATGTGTCAAAGATTTATATACATACACTTTCTTTACATTGTCAAACAGGGAAAAATCAGTGCACTTTGCTTCAACTTTAACACTATATTCCTCATATATCAATGTTTTTCTCATAAATGTGAGCCAATTTTATTTTGATTTTTAGAAGAATCAAATGATACCCGGCCGAAATATTTTGGTAAACAGGAAGTTGTTGAGTGATCAATATAAAAATACATCACACAGTATATCTCACTAATATAAACCCTGAAATCAAGTTGTATTGTAGTTACTCAGAAAAATGAATTTTCAACTTTGCTATCATGTGTAAAATGTCACACCTATTCCGTAAACAGGAAGATTATGAGTGATGAATCTGAAAATGCCCGACACATAAACCTAGAACAATAAGAGACTCATTTCCCAAATTTGAAAAATGTCTCTTTGTTTTGGTACTTAGCATTATGTATGAGTTTTTTTTTTTTTAAATAAGTATGAGGAAAACTTTAGAGTAGGAAATGAAACAAATCGCAATTTTCCAAGTTATAAAGGGGCATACCTCTAGAAGAGTATGCTATTTACTGCCAAAATTCAAACTTTGTCTGTGAGCTTTGGTTCTAAGCATTGTGTATGAGTTTCATAAAGGAATATTGAGGAAAACTTAAGTAAAAGTGCAGAAATGAAAACATTTGAAATTTTCCAAGTTATAAAAGAGGGATGAAAGATACCAAAGGGACAGTCAAACTCATAAATCTAAAACAAACTGACAACACCATGGCTAAAAATGAAAAAGACAAACAGACAAACAATAGTACACATGACACAACATAGAAAACCAAAGAATAAACAGCACGAACCCCACCAAAAACTAGGGGTGATCTCAGGTGGTCCGGAAGGGTAAGCAGACCCTGCTCCTTATGTGGCATCCGTCATGTTGCTTATGTGATAACAAATCTGGTAAATAGTCTAATTCAGTAGGTCACATAACAGGACATAACTCTAGAGCAGTAATTGACTCACTGACCAAGTCTTAACTCTGTTAGCAAGTTTTGGTTCTTAGCATTGTGTACGAGTTTCACAAAAATTGCAGGAGAAAACTTAAGAGTGCAGAAATGAAATGGAACGGACAGAAGAACTTACCTATGAGAGTTTTTCCTGTTCCAGGAGGACCAAACAACAGAAGACCTTTAGGTGGGCCTCTTAGACCTGTAAAAATATCCCTGCAGAGAAAAGAGATTGAAATTTACATTCATGACATTATGATAACTTTGATGTTGATTGAATGAGATTTGATTTTAAACCAATTCAAAATTGAAATAAACATGACAATAAAATGTCTAAAATAAAATTAAACAGTCCATTTTTTATACAAAATTATAAATCTGTTATTCAATGAATGAATGTAACCTGTTAGATGTATATGAACTTGACCATGACTTGTCAGTAAAGCAAGACCAAATATCAAATCTTTCAGACTTTGAAATGGACTTACAAAAGTAAAAATACTTACGGTCTTAACATTGGCCACACTACTATTTCTTTAATTGTTTTTTTGGCAAATTCTAGACCAGCAACATCATCCCAAGTCATCTGGGGCCCATAATCCATTATCTGTCAAATAAAGCATATGATTTTTTTTATAAATGGTAGGCATACACTGACTTGAGCCAAAACTTATTTAGATATAATTTTTGTTAAACAATCTCCTTGCTTCTGTGTTATATATTTCTTGTTTTAGAAGCTTGTATCCATCTTCTGTCCAAATTAACATATTGTACATAATTAAATCATTACAATTTTAGGGTTTTAATTTTTAACTGCTTATACCTTTTTTTTAAATTAAAGAATTAAAAGAAATTACTCTGAAAGCAGTTTTTTACTTATAATATGAGCAAAGGGACTGTGAAAATTCGGTAAAATCTTTAATTTTGCATTAAAATTAGAAAGATAATATCATAAGGAACCTGTTAAATAATTTTGAAGTTGATTGGACTTCAACTTCATCAAAAACTACCTAGATCAAAAACTTTAACCTGAAGCAGGACACATGGACAAACAAACGACAGACACACAGACCAGTAAACATAATGCCCATTAATGGGACATAAAAATCTAAACTTTAAACGATACCTGTTTTAAAACCTACTTCGTTCATGACCAGTTCTATCATTTTAGGTTCTATTCCTTTTAATCTCTCATCAGTAGGCTCCTCAGTGTTGTTAGATCCTGAAGGTTTCCCTCCTCCAAATACTGACTTAGTAACAGCATTCATAGTTACACTACAAAATAATTTTGAGGTGTAATTCTTTTCCTTAAATTTGTTTTTGTTTATAAATGAAATCATTTGTTCTGGAATAATTTTTGTGATAACATGTTGGCCTCATGCTCTCTTTAACTCTTATATTGAATTTATATAGTAGTCAAAATAATAAACACAAAACAGGACTTATATCCATAGCAGCATGTAAAATATCTAAAGCATTAAATTGAGTGACACTATCATTACCATCAAGAAATATAAAGTATAATATAATGACTGCTTGTTTCATTACAAAAAATCATCAAGAGGAAGTCTTCAAACAAAATTACCAAGAACACTTGCCAGGTCTTTTCACTCAAAATAAAGAACTGCTATTTTTGTGTGTTGGTTTTTTTTTTTTTAGGGTTTAATATCTTGATGACTATTGTGTCTGATTGATGATGTTTAACACAACTTTCAGCTCACTTGGCTTATGATGGTGGCCAATTTATATCGATGGAGGAAGGTAGAGTATCCTCAGTATAGCACCAGCCCCAATCAAGGTTTGAATTCACAACTTCAGTCTTGACAGGCTGTATTTGGCTGTAGATGAACTACTTTAACCAATCTTCTACCTGGGCATGAGGAAGGTATAGTATCCTCAGTATAGCACCGGCCTCAATCAAGGTTTGAATTCACAACTTCAGTCTTGACAGGCTGTATTTGGCTGTAGATGAACTACTTTAACCAATCTTCTACCTGGGCATGAGGAAGGTATAGTATCCTCAGTATAGCACCGGCCTCAATCAAGGTTTGAATTCACAACTTCAGTCTTGACAGGCTGTATTTGGCTGTAGATGAACTACTTTAATCAATCTTCTACCTTGGGCCAAATTTTTGTTCAATAATAATTTTTTATTCATATATTTTGTTTCATGTCATAGCTTTTTTCTTTAATAAACATACCTATCTTCCTCTTCTTCTCTGTTAGGGATTGGAGGAATGAACTTACTGTTTAACCCTCTCCTGAAATATAAAAATAAAATAAAAAGTTAAAACTATATTTCATAGTAATGAACTAGCAAAATCTGAATGGAAGGGGAAATAATTTTTTTTAACATCACAAATGTTTTGAAATTCGAAGAAATTATCAGAATTTTCTTTATATTCAATAAATAAAATGTAAACTAGATATAATAACTATACTTACCTAGTACTACCTAGGGATTTTTTAGCATTACCATATGAACCAACTGATCCTTTCCCTCGACTAAACTTCTTCTGATTATCGATAGCCTGAAAATAAATGTCATGTATTTATAACACTGGGGTCTTTTGCACTATGAGAAAACTGTACAGTGCACCGAAAAAAATATAATGAATTGAAAATTAACAGTCGTATGGACAGACATAGAGACCAGAACTTAAAATACACTTCATAGCTAAGGGGCTAAGAGAATACAAGTGTTTGCTTTTGCTGTATATCAAAATGAAATATCTATTATAACAATAAAGAATAGCTCCCTTTATAAAGTATTTTTTTTCATTTTTTTTTAATATATCAGAAAATTTCTGTATTTTAAACAGTAAAACAATTAATTTTGTTCTCCACGTAAATGAAAAGTCTCACAAATAAATTGTATTTTTGCATCAAAATTTGTTAGTGTCAGTAAAAATCTGGACTCATTTGTAATCAAAGATGAGGAATTTACAATCTACAATATGTGTGATTGTTTGTTTTAAGAGATTTGAATACAAAAAAAAACAGGTTTTTACAGTGCATTTTAACATATTATTTACCAATTGTTCCTTGGCAGTTTTGAACACATTAAAACCTCCTGGTGCAGAATTATCTCTTGACTTGTCTTCATCTTCTTGATCTTCATTGTTTAGTGGACGTTTTACTCCACTGGAAAAGTTCTATCAATAGAGAAGTAGGTCATATAAATAAAGAAAGATTGAAAAGATTTCATCTTTGCAGAATCAATTGAAAGAAAATTTAAAACTTTTGTTTTCTTTTTACCACACCAAAAATGTCTTTTCTCTTTTTATATTTTATCCCTCACTAACAATCAGAATAAACTTTGAATAAAACCTCCAAGGCCATGTGAAAGTTTTCAACAAATCAATCCCTTGCCTGAATTACTTCTTAATTAGATTAATGTAAAGGGATGACATTGGGTGAGATAATTATTTTCTTATATTTAAGTCTGAGGTGAACCATATATATTGACAATTACTAAAAGCAGCTCCTCTGACAGGTTTAACTAATGTAAAAAATATGTTTTACCTCATTTTTTCTCTGATAGCTCCCACTATAACTTGGTCTGGCAGAATCTAAACAAGAATATAATTAATGTTTTTTTTTTAGAAATACAAATGTAAATGAACACTGAACATTTGTTGATATAGTGTAATTGGGATGCAGGCCACATCAAATTACTTTATTTTTCTTTCTAAGTTCTTTTTTTTTTCATACAAAAACTATGTCAAGCTTAACACAAAACTAAAACTAATCCAAAGGCACATATTTCACACCTATAAGGCTGAACATCACATAAACATTCAAGAATATAACAAAAGGGCCAATCTATTTTGTGACAGTAGCATTTAAATAATTCCCCTAATCATTAACAATATAAAAGATAATTCATTAAAAGCAACATTACATTAAGACAAGATATTGACAAATGTTTGTGTATAAAACTCACGGCCACCATTCACAGGTTGGTGTAGAAATATTTGCTATTAAATTTTAAATTGTCTGACATCAATTCACTTAAATATCGGAAATAAAGTGATAAATTATATAAACCTACTTTGCTGAATGTTATCAGAGCAAGATGACTGCTGAAATCCAGAAAATAATGGTTTTCTATTCTGAAAATTCCATCCATTTTTCTGTCCTGAATTACTGCTCTCCCTTTGACTGTCAATTTTCTGACTGAATTGAGGTCCTGGTTTTGAATTCTGCTGATCTGGTTTTGAAAACCCTGTTGCAAAAGTTGGATTACTGGTTCCCTGTATAGGAGCTTCCTTTGATTTGGTTGACAGTATTTTGTTTACCATTTGTGGAGGAACAAGTTTGTCTGATATTTTCTGAAAATAATAAACAAGAATGTGTCCATAGCACACGGAAGCCACACTCACACTATCTTTTTCTATGTTTAATGGACCGTGAAATTGGGTAAAAACTCTGATGTGGCATTAAAATTAGAAAGATCATATTATAGGAAACATGTGTACTTAGTTTCAAGTTGATTGGACTTCAACTTCATCAAAAACTACCATGACTAAAAACGTTAACCTGAATCTGGACTAAGGGACAACGGACCCACAGACCAGAAAACATAATGCCCCTCTACTATCGTAGGTGGGGCATAAAAAAGAAATATTGTAGAATAAAGCTATGAGTGAAATTTTAACAACATATAGAGGTCAACAGCTGTACTACTGAAGATATTAATGTATGAGGTGTGTTAAAGCTATGGCAAAATATTAAAGTATTGTGCTGATTATTTTAACTGGCTATACTTCTAATTTAAGTCATAACAGAGATGTGTTTGAGGAAGAACAGCATTGTGATGTGTATGTGGCAAGGTTAAACAATCTGATGCCATGATGGATTGAGATGTACAAATTCTATGCAATACCTTGAACTTATAATTGATACTAAACTTCTTTTAAAAGTCAATGGAGAGAGGTCTGTCTGATATCATAAGAAAATAAGATGCATGGATGATAATGTACAAGTCTATAAATTTAAATTTATAAAGAGTTTAAACCTTATTAGATACTTTACAACATAGACATATAAATGCTACCATTCATCCCAGATGATATAAATGCTACCATTCATCCCAGATGATATAAATGCTATCATTCATCCCAGATGATTACAATATTTATTCATTTGAGATAGTTAAAATTTTAAAACTAATTTATCAGAGGGGATCAATTTTACAGCAAACAGGGTGAAAAGGTAGGCTCATTTTCTCTAATGAATTAAGAGAAAATAATAAGGGCAATATTCTAATGGATTATGGTGGGAGGATTAACAAACAAGCAGTTTATCAAAATTCACTTAACCAGTCAGAACCAGTATAAATACTTACAAAGTAAGAGAAATAAAACATATACACTCAATGAACAATCAGCTAGAAATAACCCCCTTAATATGTCATGTGAGTGACAAGAAGAGCTTACAAGTCCTCCTTAGTGTGAAATTCCTTAATAAAACAAAATCATTGCAGCTGTAATTGGTGTGGATCTTTTTTTGTTATGTAAAATGTGTCTTCTTAATATATAGTATAAGAGCTTGATTGATTTTTTGTATTTAACATATTAACTTTCCATACTTGTGGTTACATATTGGTAGCAAAATTTTAATAATAGAAAGAAACCAGAGTCTCTGAAGAGAACAAGAAACCTTTTAGAAGAAAACTGGCAATCCTAGTCAATTAAGACTGGTTTCAAATGAACCTGCAACTTAACAGTTTTGAACTTCCGACCTGATTGTTGACAGGTTAGTGATACAATAGTTAACCTACATTTTGTACTAAGACCTGGTCCCCTAAAATACAAGTTGGTTAAAAAATGTAGTACAAAGTAAGAAAAATGATTAAATCTTGAATCTAATGCCTTTTGATGTTACTTTACCTAAAAGTTTACCTTATTCTTTTCTGTTATATTTTTGAAACACTCCATCTGTTTTATCTTGTCCATTGAGAGACTTGACTTCCAATTATGACTTTCTGAAATAAACAAATAATCTTTTTTACATTCATAGATACACATTTTAGATTATATCTTCCATGAATAGATTAAAATCTAGAATGTGTCCTAGTACATGGATACCCCAGCCACTCAGATTTTCTTTTATCTATGTTCAGTGGACTGTGAAATTCGGGTCAAAACTCTAATTGGGCATTACAAATAGAAAGATCATAGCAAAGATGTGTACTAAGTTTCAAGTTGATTGGACTTTAACTTCATCAAAAACTACCTTGACCCAAAACTTTTACCTGAAGCAGGACAGACAGACAACTAATGGACAAACAAATGGATGCACAGACAGGAAAACATAATGCCCCTCTACTTTCATAGGTGGGGCATAACAAACAATTTGAGAATTGAACTATTAATTTAAAACAACTTCTGTAAATGTGAAAGTCATTTACATGTATCTACATATCCTGCATCAAAACAATAACTTGAGCTTTAGATTGTCTTCAAGTTTTTCAGTATTTTAAGATGTCATCAGGTTATGCTTACATTTTCAGATCAACAATATTAATTGAAACCAGAGGCTTCAAGGAGCCTTTGTCTCTCATCTGATATTTTCATTTATAATTGATTCATGAAATAATACAACAGTCTTTTCTTTAATTTAGTTTCAGAGATATAACTCAAAAACTTTATTTTTCCCCTATGTTCTATTTTTAGCCATGTCTGACAATTTGGTTTGCAGGCAGGGTCATCAGACACATTTTTTATACTAGATACCCTAATGCTGATTGTGGCCAATTTCGATTAAATTTGTCTGAATTTTTCTGTAAAAGATTGCAAAAGTTTACAAAAATTGTGAAATTTGACTTCATAGGGCATTAACTCCTAACAGGGTCAATTGAACATTTTGGTCATGTCAACTTATTTGTATGATGAAAAATAATGCTGTTTACAGTTTATCTAAATCTATAATAATATCTTATAAGATACTATCAAATACTGCAAAATTTCATAAAAAAATATCAATTCAGGGGCAGCAACCCAACAACAGCTTGTCTGATTCGTCTTAAAATTTCAATACAGATATAGATCTAAACCTGTAGAACCTTTTTATTCATTGTCAAATTTTCTGTAAATGCTTGAGTTTCAGAGATATAAGCCAAAACTTCATTTTAACACTATGTTCTATTTTTTGTCATGTCAACCATGTTGGTCGGCAAGCGTGGTCATCGGACATATTTTTAATTGATACTCTAAAAATGATTGTGACCAAGTTTGGTTAAATTTGTCTAAGTATTTTCAGAGGAAAAGATTATGTAAGATTAAAAATTTACAAAAAATTGTTAAAAATTTACTTTCAATGACAATAACTCCATAAGGGGTCCGTCCCATTTTGGTAATGTTGACTATTTTTGTAGATCTTACTTTGCTAAACATTATTGCTGTTTACAGTTTATCTCTATCTATAATAATATCAAACCCATTGGGTCAGGTGTTATGGGCCAGGTGAACTAACAAAAGCAGTTTCCTTTAACATGTTTAAGAATTTAGATGAAATAAAAAGTTCACAGCTGATGCCAAAAAAACACAACAATTATTGACAAGAAGAAAGACTGTTCAATATGATAAAAGGTTTCCCAAACTTTTTGCTGCCATTAAAATGTTATCTGTTATTATCTTACCATTTTTAAAACGACTACATATTGCCAATGCTCCTTCTGCATAGTTATTCAAACCTACAATACAAACTGATGGATTGATTGTTGGTTGCTTAACCATGTTAACGTCCCAATACAAATTGAAAACAGATTGTGCATCTATTCAAAAGGGAACTTAAAGTGCTCCTCTCATAAATTAATTGTCCTCTCTTTTTGTTAAAGTTATAAAAATAAATGGGGAATGTGTTCATGAGACACTACTGACAACATGACTGATATCCGTCCCCTGGCATATCATATAAAGTTTTAAAGGGACAAAATTGAAAAGGGTTTAAAGGTGACGCTACCCAAATTTGTTATAAATCTGTGTTTTGTGGTAATAAGCAGTGTGTAAGTTTCATTACATTTGGTTTAGGCTTACTAAGCTAGAGAATGGAATCCATTTGAAAAGGGTCACAACTCTGGAAAGGTTAGTGTGACACCACCAAATACCAATTATATAAAGAGACACTTATTTTTATCATGTGTACTCACTCATTTTCTTTTCCAGAATGTAAATTTTGACTGACTAAATAAAAGAAATAAGAATGATCATACCATTGTTTTCTTCCATGGAGTCTACAATAGCTGCATATGAATCCTCATATTTCTTCAAGAGAAGACCACTACTCTCATCTGTTACTCTAAATATATACCAATCATGAAGTATTTCATTAAATATATTGCTACAGATAATAAAAGAGTAGTTCATGTCATTAAGGCCTTATTTCAAACATATAAAATTCCATACATTGTATATGCATAGTACAGAAAAATATGAAGTATTTGATTTGGGAGGAAGATACCCGCTGACATATAGAAAATGGGGTAAAATCTCTAATATTGGCTTTGACAAAATAAGACTGATGAACTAGTCTTTATTTGGTTATTCTAAATTTGTTCTTTTTTTGTTCTTTTAGGTTTAGTCCGTGTATATTGTTTTACTTAGCGGGGACAGTTCCAGCTATATGATACTTGAAATTGACAGACTTGAGAAATTTACAGAAATCAGTGAATCAACCCAATATAACAAATGCACTAAATGAGGCACTATCTGTAATAAGTGAACACATACATTAAATACTTGCTGTAGTAATCTCTTATTTGTAATAAAATACAATCTTCAGGGTATTAAGACATTTAGAGAATTACTACATCTAATAATTACAGTAGACTGAGTAGTGTTTATTTTCCAAAGTCAGTATAAGTACAAAGGAATGCCGCGAACAGTTAAAAGTAAAATAACAAAAATTTCAATTTCCTATGGAAAATTGAATAGTCCCTTATCAAATGGAAACAAAAATGTGTCCATATAGTACAAGGATGCCCCACTCGCACTATCATTTTCTATGTTCAGTGGACCGTGAAATTGGAGTCAAAATTATAATTTGGAATTATAATTAGAAAGATCATATCATAGGGAACATGTGTACTAAGTTTCAAGTTGATGTAACTTTAACTTCATCAAAAACTACCTTGACCAAAAACTTTAACCTGAACTTCCCACTATCATTTTCTTTGTTCAGTGGACCATGAAATTGGGGTAAAAACTATAATTTGACATTAAAATTAGAAAGATCATGTCATGGGGAACATGTGTACTAAGTTTCAAGTTGATTGGACTTCAACTTCTTCAAAAACTATCTTTACCAAAAACTTTAACCTGAAGCAAACGAACGCACAGACGGAGGCACAGACAGACTAACGAACGAACGGAGGCACAGACAGACTAACGAACAAACGGAGGCACAGACCAGAAAACACAATGCCCCTCTACTATCGTAGGTGGGGCATAAAAATCAATAGCTAAACACATTGATCGAATGGAAAAAAACGTCACATTCCTGACATCCATACAGACATCCATACAGCCATTTCCTTATGTATAAAATGGTGGATTAAACCTAGTTTAATAGCAAGCTCAACCTCCCACTTGTACATGTTGTATGACAGCCGCATGCAATTTCTTTTTATTGACAACCATTTGTGAACTTAACAACAAAATGAAAGTGGGGAATGTGATAAAAAACCAAACAAATAGAGAAAAATGTAAAATCAAAGCACCAAAGGCGCTGTAGGCAGTTAAATAAAAAAAAGCAAAGGCAAACTTGGCAGAGGTTAAGACGAATATTGAGGAAAAATTGGTGAAAATATTATCTCGATTATTTTTCAAGTATTGAATAATATTTGTACCCTAAAATTATCACTATCCAATCCCGCCACTTTCAAAAGTTATGTCCAATTATTTAATTTAACATTTTTATTAGTTTTTATTGTTTTACATTTGTAATTCCTGGTCTTTTAAAGCTTACTATGCAGTATACATGTAGGTTTTGCTAATAGTTACAAGCTGCATGGAGGAATATACAACTGCTTACCAAATACCATTGACTTTTCATAAGTTGTCCTTTTTGAACAAACCTTTCGTTTTCTAGTTTGAATGGTTTTACACTAGTTATTTCTGGGCCCTTTATAGCTTGTTGTTTGGTGTGAGCCAAGAAATTAAAAGTGACAAAGTTTATCCATCTGCACACCAAATATCATTGACCATTCACTAGTGGTTCCTCAAAAACTGACCTAATCAAAAACTAATACATATTAGTCAATAGACCATTACAAAGGGGGTGGGCTAAATATTCAGGTAATGAGATATACCTACATTATATTTATGTATGTTCCTGTCACAAGTCAGGAGCCTGTAATTCAGTAGCTGTCGTTTGTGTATGTGTTACATACCGTAGAAATGGGTGTATAGTCCGCGTTTTTTTTTACCCTGGAAATGAAATTGATGGAAGAGGTGCGGACTATGCAGTACTATAGGATTTCATGACATTTTTTTTCCTGAGTTGGGATACGACGTTGAACGAGGTTGAGATACAACATTGAACGAGGTTTGGCTAAGTAAACAGAAACATCATGTGTTGTCAATGTTATAATGTATTCTTGACAACTCTTTTTATCTTTAAGAAATAAAAGTATTCTAGACTACTCTTTGTTATTATTTTTAAATAAAATAAACAATCTAACATTGTTGACTTAGTAATTTGCATAAAAATCAGCCTTTGATCGAATGTCCGCTTCGTTTCGGATTTGGTAAAATTTGTGTCATTGCATCTTTACAGTGTACCTGAATCCTGAATATCAATAAAAGATGAACCCTTCAATGGTTAAACCATTATAGTCAAGATAAAACCTAGTGAAATCTTCCCAAGATCGATTTCGTTTAATGTTATTCACGTGTGTACAAGAAAACCACAATGCGCCATATGTGTGATTAAATTATCAAAAATTTTCGTATTCTGACTTTTTGTGTTTAACTCCTAACTTATCGACTGAAATAAATCAAGACCTAGCATTTGTTAATTGTAAATTGTAACCATTAATACTGAAAGTGTAAACCTGAAAGAAGTGGAATTTTGTATACGAAACTATATTTCCAGGTGAAAGGTCACACTGTAAAGGTGTATCGTCTTACATGAATGAGTTTACAGGATTGTGTAAAAAAATTAATTAACCATGTCAACTTTAGATTTTCCTCTAAGTTCAGTATTTTTGTGATTTTACTTTTAACTAAAACACGATAAAGAAAACCATTTTGAAATGACCTTAATTGACATCGACAAAATCTATAAATACGTATTCAAATGAGGTCCCGATTGAAATTGCATTGGCCCTGATCGAGTATAATGTTTGGGGGTTTACACGATTCATAGCAAGTACGGAGAGACACAATGACAAATAATAACATCAGCTTGCATTAAATAATTAAATAAAATACATATCTTCATACAATGTAGAAATAATATAATAATGTATTCTTACAAATCCAAGACTTATACAGAGAAGAAGTAAGACAATGCTTTTAAATATTTACCTTTAGTAGGATGGAATCCACCAAATTCAACGGCGTAATAGCCGCAAAATAATATCCATGCGCCATTCATGCCATTTGGCAAATTTTAATGCCTTCATTACAAACATTTTCAGAGATGAAATTATTCTTACAATAGTTCACTTACAATGACTTACATCTTTATCAAACACAGACGATAAAAAGAGGTATGCTTAACTTTTTAATTAGCACTTTTTCAAATGGGGAACATCAATTGTTTTGGGAAAATCGACGATCATTTAAGGTAATCTTCATTATATTTATTGTTTTTTATAACAAAAAGTGTGAAAAAAATGTCTAATTAGTTATAAAGAATCTACCAGACCTGCCAGATCAGAGCAATGGCACTTTTCCAAAAATTCCCAGGGGGGAACCCAAATCCAGGGTGCTTGAGTGGCAGCTTAACTGCCTAAAAAAATCATATTTAATACTGGAATAAAATTGAGAATGGAAATGGGGAATATATGTCAAAGAGACAACAACCCGACAAAAGAGAAGACAAGAGCCGTAGGCCACCCGGAGGTGGTCCTCAGCTGCCCCCTAAATAAAACTATGTAATAGTTCAGTGAAAATGGACATCAAATAAACTATCAATGGCAATTTTAATAATGCAAGGGATTCAAATGCTCCCGAAAGGATTTGACTGACAGACACATGTCTACATGATGTTTTCTAATATAAGGGACTACAAATTAGTTTATGTCTTTTTATAAGGTGTTAATCAAGATCATTTCAAGCACCAAGTCAATTTCATTTGTCTGAAAATTTATATCTAATATCTATGCATAGTTTGCATACCTGCCAAAAGCTTCTGTTTGCAGGGGATTTCCCCCATCGAGGCTCCCAATTGTGAATTTTAAGAGCAATTTTGTCAACAATTTGAAAAAAAACATCAAATTTTCCATGGGTATAGAAATTGTTGAAGTGTATATGAAGAAGCAAATAAACAACATTAAAATAAATTTGAAGACCCCTTTTATGCCTTTATAGGTCATGTAGGTTTTATAGAACAATAAGAGCAATCCGACACATAAATCCTCCACTGGGAATTTTGAAATGTTCAAAAGTATCATGAGTATGTCTATGCTCTACACATATTTTCAGAATATGTTATGTTTTTTTTGTCATCATGCTTACAGTGATTTCATTTATTTTCGGGGGTACTAATTCATTATTTGTATTTTTTGTGGATTAAAGAAAACTTTTGGTGGATATCAAATTTCATTGTTTTGCCTGTTGTTCCCCTGTTCCAACTACATGTAAATCCCCAAAATTGGTATCCAACAAATATTAAAATCCACAGTACTTTGTCATGCATGTTTGTATAGTCAAAACTTACAAATTAACATTATTTGCCACTTTCAACTCCATCATTGTCCTCCTCAATAAATCTGCTTTTTCTGTAGCAGTACCATCCTCTAGTTTACTGGAGAATAAAGTACTCTGAAACTGACTTAAAAACTGCTTCCCTAACTCCACTCTGTCCATTCTTGTTATGTATTTATGATTTAATTTCCCTAAAAATAATAATAAATATATATATATCATCTTCAAACCTTCAGTCATGACAGTTGTGTATATTTGTTACCTGACTTCTCTTCAAAATCAACTTTAAAAAAGAAAAGTTATCAAAAGCATACCACATACATTTTACTTATTAAAACAAGATGTGGTATGATTGCAAATAAAACCACTCTTAACCAGTGACCAAATGAAATAGAAGTTTACAACTAACGGTCACTGTAAAGCCTTCAAAAAAGATCTTGTACTACTGTAAGGCCTTCAACAATTAATTTGTTTATATAAATTGATAGATAAATAATTTTTTGCATGAAAAGTGCTCAGAAACAGACTTTGGAAATCCAAAACTTGATATATATTTTCTTAATTAACTAGATATATATATTAGAAGATGTGGTATGAGTGCCATTGAGACAACTCTCAATCCAAGTCTTAATTTGTAAATGTAAATAAACCATTATAGGTCAAAGTATGATCTTCAACATGGAGCATTGGTGCATATGGGTACAGATGCGCATTAGGTTCTCCATAGGCTGTAATGGTAGTGTTTTCTTCTGTTGTTCAGTCCATATCGTTAACTTGGATATGTGTGATGGCTTGTTTCGAAGCTGAGACATTTTGACATATGTGGTTTAATTTTCGGTGTATGAAGTGAGATTACTTTTTCCGTAAATTAGCAAACACCGAGTATCCTTTTGTGATGCGGCTCCTCATGGTAAATAATCCCATTTTTAACACAATAAGTTCTTTGAAAATTTTAAACTTTGAACACATTTAATAGCTCCATAGATTTTACACATTTATTCTGTGTTCCCCTACTTTCTAAACTAACTCAAATGTTTAAGCTCAGTTACTTGTTTATCATAGAAAAGTGTCAAATATCACTACACAGAGAATTTTTGTTTACACGTGACTTTTGAGTTCCTCATTTCAAGGCGCATTAGGGATGTTGTCCCATATGTACATAGAACAGCAAGCTATAAAGGGTAAAAAAATGACTAGGTTAAAACCATATACAACCACTAAACATCCCTTTCCAAAACTCAAAACTGTTTAAAGTTAACTCCCTCAAACAAGTGGACTAACATGTGTAAATTGATTTCAACTATGTTTTAAAAACCCATTTAGTTATATAACTAATAATATCATTCTTGGCTGTAATCGTAATTATATTTAAGGCTTAACTTCAAGCCTTTCAGATAAAGGTAAATTGAGAAAAAAAAACTTAAAATATTTATACAAAGTATTATTTCAGTTTAAATCATTTACTGCACTTCAAATTCATAAAAGATCATAACAACAAAGCATCAATTTATAGGTCATCTATACTATTAAACGAGAAGACCTCATTTTGTGTGTTGCTTCTTTTCTTTCCACAATAAATTAATCAACACGCCTCTGTCTCCTATAGGTACAGTGCATAGTCGCATTTGTCATCCATTCATACAATTATTCAGATTGAGTTATTTTTGGAGAAAAATGAGAAAAAAGGCATTCAGAAATTGTCCCGTCATTTGACGAAATTTAAAGTCTGATAAGACTACCGGTTTGTGTTTTTCTGTATACTTTGAACATACATATACTACAAATAAAGTGTATTTTCAGAAATTTATCTGCTAGCATTTTCAAGTTTACTATCCACGGCGGTCACAGAGTTTATAAAATAGAGAGGGTCAGTTGAGTGTATACTATATGAATGACCACCATGGATCTATTAGTAAACTTAAAATTGACTTGAAGTAAATACACTTTATTTATATAGTAATGAATGTTCATAATAAACAGATAAGCACTAAAATTATTTATGTGAACTTTTGATACCTTTTCTGAAATTCTCCTGTCATTAAATCTTTTACAAAATTCAGTGATTACAAAAAAAGAATGTGGTATGATTGCCATATGCATGCTGAGACAACTTTCTACAAGAGACCAAAATGACACAGAAACCTTTTCTGAAATTCTCCAGTCATTAAATCTTTTACAAAATTCATTGATTACAAAAAAGAATGTGGTATGATTGCCATGCTGAGACAACTTTCTACAAGAGACCAAAATGACACAGAAATTAATAACTATAGGTCATCGTACGGCCTTCAACAAAGAGCAAAGCCTTTAACGCATACTTAGCTTCAAAAGGCCCCCAAATGACAATGTAAAACAATGCAAACAAGAAAACTAGCTGCCTTATTTATGTACAAAAAATGAACGAAAAACAAATACATGTACATGTATGTAACACATAAACAAACGACAACCACTGAATTACATGCAGGTTCATAATAGCATACTAAATGTACATGTACATGTATGTTCATATTGAAATTGATAGAAAACCAAAAATTGTGAACTTTGGAAATAAACAAATAATGATAAAGGTGGAGGGATAAAAAAAAAAAAAAATCCGACCCCAATAACCTATGACTTATGAAACTTTTGCTGAAATTATCCAGTCATTCAATGTTTTACAAAATTCTTCCAACAACACTTTACATACTTTAAACTACGCTCTGAATGCCCATGATTTCGTGGGTGTGTTCTAGTGTAGTTAAAGTTTAAATGTAAAAACTACTAAAATGACATCCCATTTTGGATTTTTACTGACAGCTAGCGCAGAATCATTGAACTTGTTAAGATATCAACCAGATACATAATTATCACTGGTAAACTCTGAATGGCCAGGATACTGAAAAGCCAGTTTCCCGAACTGCAGAATCTGTATGTCAGATCAGCCGGTTAACATGCTTTCTGCATCTATACAGCTATATATATACGATTGCCTGACCTGTAAATTATAGCTTTATTCAGCAGAATTATAACCCAATTTCATAAGTGGGGCGAGTTGTCAGACCTATTTTCAATGGGATTTTACCCTCTTCATATTGGGGTGGGTTGACCTATATATTGGTATAAAACAAGAAAGATCAGAGAATCAAGGCAGGGAACTATCGTCCAAATTGCAATATCTCTCAAATGCATCTGTTGTAAACTCATGGAACATAAATGATATAATAACAACCCATATACTGAAAAATGCATCTAATTTGGGGGAGGTGGGTCTGTATGCTCATCAAACACATGGCAGTATAATCAGTTTGTTGATTGTGGCAAGGATATGTATAGTAAGAACTAACTTAGTCCAAATAATTATGACGTCTGGCAAGGCTTTTTTTTCTGGGACGCCTTCCTGAGTAGTTCCTGACGTAGGAAGGCGTCCCAGAAAAAAAAAATAGCCTTGCCAGACCTCATAATTATTTGGACTAGAACTAACTATACAAATCCTTGATTGTGGCCAAGGTTATCTAGGGGACTGGATATGTAATGTCACCATGCGTAGTCCCGCAGAGTTTAAACGAATGCTAGTCAATTCGTTCCAAACTAGTTCGTTCCAGATTTGAACAATTCGTACCAAGTCAATTGTCAATTTGTTCCAACTGATTTAGTTCATTATTAATCAGAGTTAACAATTTGTTCCAACTTTATTATAATGTTTGTGTCCGTAAATCACTGAATTTGTGTAAATCAACCCACTGTTCATGGCAAAAATTGTCAATTCCTTGTCATTTTTTTAATGTATATTTCATATAATAGATCGTTTTTCAATCAGTCTAAACAATTTGTTCCAACTTTCTTTCACTGTTTATGTCCGTATATCACTGTTTTTGTGTAAATCAACCTATAGTTCACGACAAAAATCATCAATTTCTTGTCAATTTTTATGTATCATATTTTATATTTTCATATTAAAAGATCGTTTTTCAGCAATATCTTTGAAGGCTTTTATGGTTCGATTTTAACAAATATTCATGTTGAAAAACCCAGATTTATATGTACAATATTTGTTTATTTAGACATAGTTTTTTTGGGTGGTCTTTGTTTTTTCCCTTTTCTTGTCAGCTTTTATCATATTTCGGGATAATCTGAATCTTTTGCAATAAAAAAAAATAAGTTTAAGGTTTACAAGTTTATTTGATATCATATATTTGACACATATATATTAATAACAAAATATAACAATAACAATTCATTGATAATTGTTCAAAAGTCTTGCAGTTTTTCAGAAAGTTCTACTAGTCAATGGATGGCACAACGATAAGTGCAACGGATGACATCAGCTGGCTTACTATTAGTTGCTGGCTTCTGTAGCTGTCCCACAGCTCCATCAGCTTGGACTGGGACCTCTTTGTGGCTGCTCTTTGGTAGCATGTCAGTTTGTGCTCCGACACTAACTGGATCTGCCACACTGCTTGGCCCCAGTGGAAAGCACAGCCTCTGATAGAAACTGTTGGCAGAACCTTTCTTGTGGCAACCCATGTAGCACACTCGAAGTCAAGCACAACACTACGGACAGCAGGGGCAGTTGGGAGCATTCTAAGAATAGCCCTGTACACCTAAAAAAAATACGAAATACATTAATACATACAATACACTACAATTAAACAAAGTCAGCAGCTGTTATTTCAACTGAATAATTTCTATAGAATATAGTTTTACAATACAATATAATATATACTGGTGACTAAACTGTATCTAGAATTGATGTTCTCTCTTTGAATAAGGTACTCATTAATATCGTAAATATAGTGCTTTTAATACTTCATGGTCGACAGCTTTATATATGATGACTTGCAGTCGTGTATGTTTAAGCTTTGGTTTATATTTTTTATCATTGGCAATCATACAACATCTTTGAGTTTCTGTTTTTATAAATAAATCATAAATCATCAGATACGATCATTTGAATCATTGCATTAGTTGTAATACATAAATGATTTAATCGATAAAGGATTTATTAACTTACTGCCAAGTAGTCAACAGCTCGTCGTCTGGACATGACAACAAACGCCAATGGAACCTGCTTCGAGTCTGCACCAGAACGTATGAAGGCATGTATGGATAAGAGCTGAGTAAAAGGTGGTCGTATGATCTTGAAGGTTGTGTCGATGTACCAAGTCTTATCAGATGCAAGGCAGCTGAGTTGACGCTCTGTTGCAAAGATGAGATGGCGTGCCCCACAGACTCTAAGGTCACTCTTTAAGAAACCATCTGGTACGTGCTTAGCATCAAACTAAAATAAAGAACAAAATAATGAAGCATATGAAAAAATGATTTATTACGTCGGACAGAGATGGAAAACAATTATTTTCATATTAGTATGTAAAATCTAGTGCATATATTTTTTTATGAACATTTGTTTTAACCTCGCATGCATATATACTTATATGTCTAAATTTTTTTCTTGCATTTGAACGATACTCAAGCTGACAGATCTTTCGAAGACAGCTATAGCAATAATGTTTATATATATATATAGAAGATAAATTTGATCACAAATACTTCTAATAAAAAATAAAACAAACCACAAAGTTCAGATCTGCAGGGTGTTTTGGTCTGGCTTTTTCACGAACTCTGTTGGCGGCTCTTACAAGGTTACCAGTAGGCTGTCTATTACCAGCAGGCAAAGCAGGGTCACCTTTCTCTTGCACAACTTGCTCGACGATGGCAGCAGCTGGCTCAAACATGTCTGCAGCAGCATGGGACTTTACCTCTGCAGAAATACGAACTGCTACGTCAGAACCAGGAACGGCAGGATGGTTGTGTGGTTGTGGGCCTGGAACAAAGTGGTCCCCTTTCTGCTTGACTGTTGCAAGACATGTAACTTTAGAGTTACGTACACTACAAACCCAGTCGACACGGGAGTCGACACTGTTCTTGAGAGTATGCTGACTCTAATTGTATGATTTTGAAGAATGTGAAATATATAATAGTTTAATCAATGATCACTGTCGAGGCCGTAATTGTTAATTTCTGTGACATTTGGTCATTTTTTAAATATTAAATTGTCATGAAATACTTAATAATAAATTATTACCAAAATATCATACCCAACATACCTTTCTTCCCAATTAATAAATCATAGATTTCTTTTAAAGCTAAGTATTTATTTACATTATATATATAAGTACAGCATTATAAATTGAAATAATAAGGCTATGCAAATGGTTATTATTGTTTAATACTGTTCTTGAATAAGTTGGAACGAACTGACAAGTTTTGGAAAAAGTTGGAACGAATTGTCCAAGCAACTTGGGACGAATTTGTTGGGACGAATCGGAGTTGGAACGAATCATCCAGATACCGTTTAAACGTTTCATTCAAGTAACCCAACTCTTATATGGAAGAAGAAGATCTGGCAGACGCAACAGACACCGATGGGGCGAGTTGGTGAAAAAGTGGGGCATAATTAACTTTAATTACCTATTTCGAATCCACAACAGAGAACTAAAACTTTCAAAGAACAAAATATGTACTGCACATTCCCATCCTTTCCTGAGTTTGGCTGTGGGGAGTTAGTTTGTCTGATTGGTTTTCTTCATTTCCAGGAGCTCTTTCCAGCTCAAATATTTCCCGCCGTATTTATAAATCGCCTCTTCAATTGAGATTTTTTTTTGGGTTCAACTTAAGACCAGAAATAATGAGATGAAAAGACCCCAATAGATCTGAAAACTAGATACATCAGTCTTCTTCTTCTTCTTTTGGTTTCTAGCGATCCTTCAATTATTGAAGATTATTCGCCGGGCGTCGACTATAAAATTTATAATTTACACTAATTTAGCAACAAAAAATCAAAAATAACAAAATCAAAAAATCAACATAACGTATGTACATTTGAAAAAATAAATTGTGATAAAACTATATACATTTGATAACAGAATAGTTAGGGATAGAATATGGGGATTAGAGCAGATTCTGAGATCATACTCTTGAATCCCTCTACCGTACTGCATGATACTATTTGTTGTGGCAGATGATTCCAATTTATAACTGTTCGTGGATAAAATGAATATTTATAACTGTCTTTAGATGTTTGTATTTGCCTAAATGAGTGTGGATTGCTATGTCTGGTTCTATTGTCAAGTGGGATCAAAAGATTATGTGTAGGAGCTGCAACAATTTCATGAATAATTTTGTAAAAGAAAACAAGTCTGTATCGTAAACGCCTAATTTCGAGTGGGTACCAATTTAGGTCTGTCATCATTTCAGTAACTGAGCTGGTGTTATGGAAGCGGTTGCATGAGAAGCGTGCTGCTCTTCTCTGAACTTTTTCAATTTGTAAATTTTGTTGTTTTTGATGTGGGTCCCAAATTGTTGAGCAGTACTCTAATTTTGGTCGGACAAGAGCTTTATATGCATGAGCTTTAACTTTCGGTGATGCTATTTTTAGGTTTCTACGAATAAATCCAAGGGACTGGTTTGCTTTTGATGTCATGTTATCTATATGTTTGTCCCATTTTAAATTTGATTGAAGAGTTAGGCCTAAATATTTTGTAGAGTCAACTTTTTCTAAAGAGTGATTGTGTAATTTATAGGTAAAGTCTAAAGGTTTGCGTTTTTGAGTTACACTGAGAATGTTGCACTTGTCAGGGTGAAAATGCATGAGCCAGTCCTGCTCCCACCTGCCGGCCGCTTCTAAGTCAGACTGTAATTTAAGTGTGTCATCTGGTTTTTTAATTTCCCTATAAATAATGCTGTCATCTGCAAACAATCTTAATGTACTGTGTTCAATATATTCTGCCAAATCATTGATGAAGATTAAAAATAAAATTGGACCAAGCACTGTGCCTTGGGGTACCCCAGATGTTACAGGAATTTTATTTGATGTTTCACCTTCAAGGACTACTGTTTGTGTTCTGTTTGTTAAGAAATCTTGAATCCAATAATATGCATTACAATTTATACCATAGAAACCAATTTTATACATGAGGTGGTGGTGTGACACTTTATCAAATGCTTTTGCAAAATCCATTATTATGATGTCTATTTGGATGTTTTTATTATTTGAATTTGCAAGATCTTGAATAAATGATATTAGCTGAGTTTCACAGGAGCGGGAGGATCGAAAACCATGTTGTAAGTCATATAGTATTTTATTTTTTTCCAGATGTTTCATAATGCTACTAGCTACAACATGTTCTAATAGTTTGCAGCAGATGCAAGTCAATGATATTGGACGATAGTTTATAGGATCGTGTTTGTCACCTTTTTTGAATGCTGGACATACACTTGCGTGACGCCAGTCATCTGGCCCAAGACCACAATTAATGACCCCGCTTTTCGTTGTCCACGAATATAGTTCCTTTTAATTAGAGTGTATTTTTCCTTAATTTTTTTTCTTTCCTTTCCTCACTCATTCCTTAAATCTTTTTGGGTGGAAATGAAAGAAGAGAGGTCAAATAAATTTTTGGAGGTTGTATTTTAACTGATTTTGATATGGAATGAGTGATTAGGTCAAGTGCAAAAAGGTGATATTTACAGTTTTCGGAACATCTCTTGACTTGTCAATAGGGGTATGGATGTGTATTGGCTAAATTTGTAAAAGTGATTGCTTCAATCTTTCTGAATTTTGGATATATATTTGGACTAGGACAATACATTACACACACAAAAAAATTGACAAAAGTGCATGGTGCAATTTTTTTAATGATGCAAAAGGTTATAAAGAACTGATAGAGGAATTAATTGTGGTCTGTGGCCTAAGAGGTGCATTTCAGCAAATTTTGAATTTTTACTTTGGCATCTTTTCTGAATGATCTATTGGTATTGATTTGTCAAACTATATGAGAAGAAATGATTTTCACTTTCATTTGATAGAAATTTTGTGAAAAAGTAACTTTTCAGGTTAAATGCCTAAAATGTAGCTTTTTCACTTTTTTCACAATTTTTTCAAAAACAGCATGCTTAATTTCTCTCTGACAGTTTTTTTCTGATATCTATTTGTGTTTGTGGTATTTATTTCAGTTGTTTAACTTATTTGTGAACTCTGAACACAAAAAAAAGTAGATAAAAACATAAAATGAGTGCAAAATGTGCTGTTTTAATAGTCTAAGGCTAACGGTCAGTATACGCAGCAGGTGAAATGTGAAATTCTGTGCACTTAAAAGTTGTATTCCAAAACAGATTGCACTGAACCTACATCAAAAACACTTATTACTGGTTGCTTAACCATTTCTGTTTCACAGACTACCTTTACTTTCTTCTGTTGGATAGCTAGTGGTTTAAATATTGGCCTTTTGAGGCTGAAATTTCATTCAGTTTTTAAACAGTAAAGTTAATAAACTTTGCATCAGACCATACTGTCTGCATATATAGTTGAAAGTGACAGTCTTGTTACATCCAGGCTCCATGTTTTATCATATCAGAGCACAGATTTTAGCAAAAAGAAGTATATCTCCATCTCCCATATCATTTATATGCTTTTAAATATGCAAATGTGGGGAACGGCCTAAACTGGCAATCTGTTTTTTTAAGCATAACATTGCTAAAGACCATTTTATCCACATGTGTTATGCTATTTGAAACTTATATTTCCATCAAAAGTACATTTATAACCTGTTAAAGTTTGTTTGATAACTTAACAACTTCAGAAAATTGTGGTAAGTGAAAAATATTACATTTGATATAAGGCCTCACCCTAATTGAAAACCTCTATTTTTTGGCACAGGCTCATATAAAATTAACTTCTGGCCATTTTTCATAAGTCTGATACATGAAGTATGCTTTCTGTTGCTTTAAATAGATGTTAACTTATACATAGAGACATTAAAAAGTGTTAGTTTTGGTATCTTTTGGTTTTTAGAAGCTCAAATTTGATAGTTTTAATTGTTCTAATTCAACGCCACAATTCAGCACCCAAAATTCAGATATAAAAAATGCCACATTTTTTTTATTTGGTATCATATGGCTTTGAAACTTTGTAACCTGTTTTATAATATACTAAGCTTGGATCATGCAAAGTTTTATTAGAATTGGTCAAGTTTTAGGCCCCTAATAGGCCCAAGACCACAATTAATGACCCCGCTTTTCGTTGTCCACGAATATAGTTCCTTTTAATTAGAGTGTATTTTTCCTTAATTTTTTTTCTTTCCTTTCCTCACTCATTCCTTAAATCTTTTTGGGTGGAAATGAAAGAAGAGAGGTCAAATAAATTTTTGGAGGTTGTATTTTAACTGATTTTGATATGGAATGAGTGATTAGGTCAAGTGCAAAAAGGTGATATTTACAGTTTTCGGAACATCTCTTGACTTGTCAATAGGGGTATGGATGTGTATTGGCTAAATTTGTAAAAGTGATTGCTTCAATCTTTCTGAATTTTGGATATATATTTGGACTAGGACAATACATTACACACACAAAAAAATTGACAAAAGTGCATGGTGCAATTTTTTTAATGATGCAAAAGGTTATAAAGAACTGATAGAGGAATTAATTGTGGTCTGTGGCCATCTGGGATCTTTCCAGAGTTCAGTGATGTTTGAAATATGATTGATAAGATGGGAGAGATAGATGATTTACACTCTTTTAAAATTTTACCATGGATGAGATCAGGCCCAGCAGCTTTGTTGATGTTGATATTATTTAGGAGTTTTTCAATGCCTTGTTTTTGTATCTTAATATCAGGCATCTGCGGATGTTTACTGACGCCCTTGTCTGGTATTGGGTCATCTGTTACAGGTGTAAATGCTTTTTTGAACTGTTCATTTAAAATATTAGCTTTTGCTTTTGAGTCGGATGTTAGTTAGCCCTCTTTTCGGAGTGGTGGTATGTTAGAGCTTTCAGACTTTTGTGTTTTTATGTAACTGAACAGATTTTTTGGGAAACTCTTTGATATAGTAGTAGGGTTTTCATCAACTGGTATCCCACATATCATATTTTCAATATAATTCCAATAAGATGTTCTTTGTTGTTTTTGTATATCATGTTTTAATTTTTTAAGTTGGTCTAGTTTCCCTTTGCCTTTTAATTTGTACTTTTGATACTTTTTCTTGTACTTTTTCATTTGCCGTCTAATACTGTCTGTTATCCAAGGTAAATTTTTACTATTTCTCATCATTTTCTGTGGTATGTTCTCAGTGATAGTGTTTTGTAATGAGTTTTTGAATATTAACCAAAGTGTGTTTGTATCTTCACTATCTTTTTTATGTATGATCTTTTGATATATGCCGTCTATATCCTCTTTTATTTTTTGCCAGTTTGCATTTTTATATTTATATACTTTTCGTGGCTTGGTTGGCATCTTTTTAGTGATAGTAAACATTCTAAATATACAATATCATGGTCTGCCTCACCTAGTGGTGGTATGGTTTCAGTTTTTTCAATGATGGCTGGATAATTTGTTAACACAAGATCTAAAATTTTATCATTTCGAGTTGGTATGTTTACAACTTGTGCTAATGAATGGTCATTTATCATATCTAACAGTTGTTGATGTTGTTTTTGGTTTGGTTTTCCAGGGATGACACTTGTTGTTTCCCAATTGATGTTTCCTAAATTAAAGTCCCCACCAATAATTATGGCTGACTTTGAGTTTACATTTATTCTACTTATCGATTCATTTAGTAAATCTAAAGATGTATCATCATCTGGCTGGGGTCGATAATAAGCACATATATAACATTTACGTGCATTTGATATCGATAATTCTACCCATATCATTTCACATCCTGTGTCTAGTTCTTTGATTTCTGTACATAAATAATTATTTGATATAGCTATGAGTACACCTCCATGACATTGTCCTTTTTTATTTGGTGGTCTATCTTTTCTAAATACTGTGTAATGATCTTTTGAAAAATATTCATAAGATGATGTTTTTGAGTCTAACCAGGTTTCAGTACCAATTATAATATCAGGCTGTGTGGTATCAATCAAAATATCTACTTCTGGTTTTTTGTTCTTAATAGACTGGAAGTTAATATTTACTATTTTTAAAGGTCTGAGTAACTTATTTTGGGTATTTATACCTTTTTTGTTTTGTTTTCTGATGTCCTTTTGTGATATTGGTGATGAACAAGCATGTGGCTGTCCAGTCATTTCTGATTTCAAAATAAAGTACAAATACGGAATCTGAACTTTTCAATAAAAGAAAGTTAAAATAAATGCAAAATAATATAAAAACCCAATAGCAAAATATGCAATCTTACCAACACCTGAGAAAATTTTATTTTATTATTGTGTGCCAGCTGGTGTTCAATTTTGTCCATCCTGTTTTTTAACTGATAGCAAAAGTGATAATAGTTATCAAAGGTACCAGGATTATAATTTAGTACGCCAGACGCGCGTTTCGTCTACATAAGACTCATCAGTGACGCTCATATCAAAATATTTATAAAGCCAAACAAGTAAAGAAAATATCCAATGAAATGTGTGGCTCGCACTTGCATAGCAGTGTTCATTTGAAATCACATTGACATTTATCATTTATGTAGATTTCCCCAAAAAAATCTGCAGATAGTCGGTACGTTAAGGAAAATCATCACTTTTCTTATTTTTCAAACGCTCTTAAAAAAAAGTTGTGGAGACAGTGGCATTGGAAATTTACTATTATGTCCCTTTTCAATGATACTGACTGGAAACTTAGTCAATAGATCAGTTATGTTGATTGTCAAAATTATTTTACACATTTTGGGGGGTAAGAATCATGCAAATGAACTGAAGAAAAGGCATGTAAGCTCATCTTACAAATATGATACTATTTCTAGACCACAAAACAGCACGCGCAAAATAGTCGTCGCAAAGATTTGTAACCTTTGAAATTGTTGTCACGCGCTAAAACCCCCATGGGCATTTTCAAAAGTTGGCAGGTATGGGTAACAGGAACGAACAAGGGCAGTAACAGAGAGGACACAGTGGTAACAGGGAGGACAAAGTGGTAACAGTAGAGACAAAACATAATTTAGGTCACAAAAATCAATCACAAAAAAATCGAATTTGAATTTCCTAGGGATACAAACGAGAGACATAAGTATTTAAACATTATACACGAACCATTAATACGTGTATCATCCCTTTCCGGGTCAAACAAACAAAAAAACAAACAAAAAACAAATGAAAAATTGGTATTGCTGTTGTGTTGTATGAAGTAAGATTTAGGTGCCGCAAGTCGTAAAAATCAGTACATGCATAAGATGACACGCCTTTCTGTGAACTACCGCTTTTAATATCAAGTTCAGCATGTTGGTTGTTATTAATTTATCATATACTTTTCCTGAATATGCCTTTAAGTGTCCACTGGAGGCTAACCAATCACTAGAACAACCCCCCATCGTACCGTCTTAGAGCAGGTTGAAGATGTAGGTGTAAAAAGGAAAACTAATTTCATATGTTTAAAAACACAAAGACATGTTAAAGAACACAACAATACAACTGAACGAAAATTCAAATAAAACATTTTTTTATTGTCGATGATTCTGATATGCATGTATCTAGTTTCTGACACATTTTAACACTGAAGGCTTGTCATTCTTGGATTTTTGAATCAACTCCATAAGGTCACGAAGAGCGTCTGATTTTGCTTGGATTCAGAATGATAGCCAATATTCTGGAAGTTGTAGCAGCTTTTGTCTTTCGATTATTTTGGCAAATAAAAGCACGGAGGCGTCCAAAAGAAGGGGTCGGGAATATGTGTAATTATAAAAATGAATAATACCCACAGATTTGCCGCTGGTGTGGTTATTTATATTTGGAATGGAAAATAATGGCAAATACATCAATGACCTGCAACTTTAAGAAGGCAATAAATAAATGGGTAGAAATTCTTATACCAATTAATGGGTCGACCCATACGTACATGATGTGCACCTACTGTAGACTTAAACTTGTGTTCTAATCTTTTTATCTCTTAATATCAGCCCATTTGAGTAAGATAGTGGTAGCTGTGAAATATATATGTGACGGAGAAGGGATTTTCACGTTATTACTATATGAATAGGGCAGGGGACTTCAAAGCACAACCGGAGGTATAATATACTGACATTTATATGTTGTGCACCCCCCTTTTTTTGGGGGAGAATAAAGGACATTCGTTTGTGTCATAAGTGTTGCTGTCGTCTCGCAAGGTCTGTATCTCTATTTGTCTGTAACGAAAAAGTATCATGTCTCCAAGAAACCAGTACAAAGTTGGCAAAATATGATGATAGTTTTATAACCCAAGCAGAACAAAATATCAGATGATGTTACTAAATGAAAAAAAACCATTCTGTTTACCTTTAAATGCAGTTTTATGTACAGATTATTTGAATGAAAAGGTTAATTATGAAAAGGGAACGCATGGAAATAGGCGAATTTTCATACTTCAACAAATATAAAAAAAATACGAAACTTTTAGAACACTAATATTTAAATGTACTACTTTAGTAATATATACGTGTTTCTCGTTTCTCGTTTTCTTTGTATAGATTAGACCGTTGGTTTTCCCGTTTGAATGGTTTTACACTAGTAATTTTGGGGCCCTTTATAGCTTGTTGTTCGGTGTGAGCCAAGGCTTCGTGTTGAAGACCGTACTTTAACCTATAATGGTTTAGTTTTTAAATTGTTATTTGGATGGAGAGTTGTCTCATTGGCACTCACACCACATCTTCCTATATCTATCTTGCACAATGTGTAAACTCTTATGTTAAATTGAAAAATTATGTCAAACTTACAAATTAATTAGACATTAATAGACAATAAACGAAAAATGTTCATTTTTTTGAAATGACTGATATACGGGCCGATTTATTTCAACTTACCTAGATATTTTTCTAATTTTCACGCATTTCCTGTATATTCAGTTGAAATAATGCTCGTTTTTAAATCAAATTTCCAATATTTAACCGTCAAATGTAAAGATAACCTTAGTGTCGGTCATGATTTGACAGCTCGACTTTCAATTTATAAATTTTCAACGGTATATCAAACCAAGGATTTGAATAGGAAGACTATGATCGGTTGTTTTATAAAAAGTTTGGAGCAAGACATAAACATTACTGGGGTTTTGTTCTGTCATATAGCTGGGACTATTATACTTTCCCGGTAGAAATCAAACATAATCTTATTCTAACATTGTATAGAAATACTTGCCAATGGACAGCAAAAAAAAAAAACAATCATGCATTCAAACTTTGCGCTAACAGTTTAGGAAGATGGAATAAAATTAAAAAAAAACCAGTGATATCACGGTGATATGATTGCCAACGAGTCAACTGCTCATTGTAATTTAAATGAAGTGAATGCTAAAAATTAAAGGCAACTGTATGGCTATCCACAACGAAACTGAAATAATATATTCTTCAGTCTCACGTGATTGAAAATATGTTCTGGTTTGTTATGGTCAATTCACAACATTTTGTCTTCGTTTATTCTAAAAAGGGGCACTAGCTGTTTAACTCGTGTTCACCGATTTCACCGTCATATTCTCAGAGATATTTGATGTATATCAATGTAAAATATTTATCCAAATTATAAAAGTCTGAAATAAACAATTGACAGGGAATAGGCTCGATAAAATGTAGTTTCGTTTTGTGTGTATTTCAGTCTTGATGCCATCTAATTAACTATCGAATTGACCTCCGAAGACCTACGATAGTCATATACTAGTACATGTACGCGATATAAACATAAATATTGATTTAGATATGAAGCAAACTCGTCACGGCAATATGATTTTCCGGTGAAAGAAAGTGACAGGACATAGAGTCACAAATTTGGTAGGACAAAAAGTCACACAGAGGACAAAAAGTCACAAATAATTTGTTGGCAGTTGTTTTAATATATAAGAGAAATATCTTGAAATATTTACTTTTTAATACATATATTTAAATGAAAGTTAAGGAAATGTCTCATTATACTTGAAAAATCAAGATTGATTTGATTTTAGTCATGCAAAAGATATATTTCTTGGCACCATGAAGCCATTTAAGTGCCAAGCCACTTTAACATTTTGTTTTTTTTAACAATTATTTGATTGTCTTTGATATATTTTTGATAAATTTTGTTTACAAAGTTGGTATATATACAATAGTTCAAGAAAAATACAAATTTTTTTTTTGTAGAAATAAGCTGTTTTTCTTTAAAGAAAATAATCAGAAAAAATGAATTGCAGTGACTTTTTGTCCTGTGACTTTTCTTCCGTGACTTTTTGTCTGTGACTTTTTGTCCTGTGACTTTCTGTCCAACATTCGATTTGTCTATGTCTGTTTAGTTTCATATTATAAATTAAAGATATATGTTAATCGTCGTTTTCACCTGTATAAGATTTTATGTGTGGATCGAATCAGTCAATCAAATGATTTACCTTTGTTTTACTTTCAATATTGACATTCTTTTCCTTTAAATAACCGAACACGCACAATAAATGTGTTATCCACTTTAAGCTTATAGGAGTTAAATTGAAGTTTATATGAATACAGATTCAATGAGGTCAAGTGAATAATTCATTATCAATATTTCAATACTGGCTGCTAAAAGCGAATTCTTATTTCACCTATCACCTTTTCAATAATGAATGAACAAAAAAATCATTCTTAAGATTTTTTGTAGATCTTGTAGCTAGTGCTCCTTTAATGACATTGCTTAATAAAATCTACAACCAATGATTGAAGTTAGAATGTTGAACGATCAACATGTTATGATATTATCAGGTTAAATAGTTTGAGCTTGCCTTTCAGTCACTTTGAGCATTTTATGCAATGTTTATAATGTATATATTAGTCCACTGCAGTTTATTTAATAAAACCCTAGTCTATTATAGTTCAAACCGGCTTTTGTAAACATTCTTGTTTTATGTTTTATGTTTTATGTTTTATGTTTTATGTTTTATGTTGTTGTTGCTGTTGTTGTTGTTTATGAACATTAATATAAAATGTTTAAGTACTTTGTCAAACAAACTAAGATATGCGTGAAATTCAACTAAAATAGATAATAAAAGTATACAACATTCGAGACAGATAGTAAGACTTGTAATATTACTTCAACTATGGCGTTTTTTTTGGTTAGTTAATGTTGATGACAGATCTTCGGCAGTCTCTGTTACAGTAATTCTTAAGATTTTGTTAGAATTAGGTGATTAAGTGCTTTTAATATTGTCTAACACTGTATATGATGCTGTCTCATTGATGTATACTCTACAAATCATTTTATATATATTGAGCTATGTGTAACACTTTGGTACATCAGTATTCTTTTGTATTGTGATTTAAATGCGACAAAAAGATTTGCATTATAGAGTATCGCAGTCACAGTCTTCGTTATGAATTACGGACAGTCGAATACAAAGCACCGTCAGATGGTATCATAACGGAATGCCATTAACAGACCATTTGATTTAATTTTCCTCAGATTCAAATATTTTTGATTCTTTTACGTCGATGTTTTCGTAACCACGGACAATGATCCATTGGCCTTATAATTAACTCTTGCACTGATAAATTTTGTTTGTGAAGGTTGATGGCTTCTAGCTTTGTTTGACTGTCACAATCATAACTTTTGGTATCATAATGGAAAAAGATTGATTTGTTTTACTGTATTACCAGATATAAAATCTTATTTAGTATAGAATAGCGATGTTCGATAAGGCAGCATGATATATTGAATGACCCCTGGGCTCCCATCCATTTTCCTGTGTAAGTTTCAATCTGGTCCAGTTCATATCTTGAGCAAATATCATGTACATGCCACAATTGGTTATTGAAAAAGTAATCACAAAATTAACCGAAACTGGACGAAATTTTATAAAGATTAATGGAATATAGGCAATCTTGTCATAAATCAACTGGGGATTCACATTAATATATGTACAATATCTACTGCTTAATAAATCTAATTATTAACAACTTCATATGAACCAAATCATGTAAATCAATTTATCTGTTCCCGGGGGTGTGGGGATTATATCTGGAGTGCGTCATCAGTGTCCTGTGACACGGACAATACAAAGGTTTTTGACAGATATGAGTGCACTAGGAAATTGACCAGATAGGATAACTAAGACGTAGAAATAAAGAAATGATTCTTCATTGTGCGTCTTAATTACTGGATAAGATATTCTATCATTTGGAAAACTTCACCTCAATCCAAAACGTTGGCCTATAATAATCTTGATACCGAGAGCACTTCTTATTACCATTTGGTCGTAGATTTCGGTCCCCCCTACAGAAAATAGTTTCCAATGCGTTTACCTCGGAAGAAGCATGCAATCATTTTAAAAATCATAATTAGCGCTTGTAAAACTTGGAAAACATAGATGATCAAATTTGAATAAAAGAAAAAATAGGAAGAGAAACACGAATAGCGTGACAGAACCAATTTTTAAAAGCACTATCGAAAAGTTTGACGGATTCCCGGGGGAAATATGAAACTCCAAAGTTTGTACCTCGTTGAACATTGAAACATTTTACCAGTTAGAAAGAACATTATCCATCTGGTGTATGTATTTACCAGTTAGAAAGAACATTATCCATCTGGTGTATGTATCTACCAGTTAGAAAGAACATTATCCATCTGGTGTATGTATTTACCAGTTAGAAAGAACATTATCCATCTGGTGTATGTATTAACCAGTTAGAAAGAACATTATCCATCTGGTGTATGTATCTACCAGTTAGAAAGAACATTATCCATCTAGTGTATGTATCTTCCAGTTAGAAAGAACATTATCAATCTGGTGTATGTATCTACCAGTTAGAAAAAAAAACATTATCCATCTGGTGTATGTATTTACCAGTCAGAAAGAACATTATCCATCTGATGTATGTATCTACCAGTTAGAAAGAACATTATCAATCTGGTGTATGAATCTACCAGTTAGAAAGAACATTATCCATCTGGTGTATGTATCTACCAGTTAGAAAAGAACATTATCCATCTGATGTATGTATCTACCAGTTAAAAAGAACATTATTCATCTGGTGTATGTATCTACAAATCGGTCGATGTATAGACCAACATTTTACCAATTAGACAGAACATTATCCACCTGGTGTATGTATCTTCAAATCGGTCAATGTATAGACCAACATTTTACCAATTAGACAGAACATTATCCATCTGGTGTATGTATCTACAAATCGGTCAATGTATAGACCAACATTTGACCAATTAGAAAGAACATTATCCGTCTGGTGTATGTATCTACAAATCGGTCAATGTAAAGACCAACATTTTACCAATTAGAAAGAACATTATCCATCTAGTGTATGTATCGGCAAATCGGTCAATATATAGACCAACATTTTACCAATTAGACAGAATATTATCCATCTGGTGTATGTATCTACAAATCGGTCAATGTATAGACCAGCATTTGACTAGTTAGAAAGAACATTATCCATCTGGTGTATGTATCTACAAATCGGTCAATGTATAGACCAGCATTTGACCTGTTAGAAAGAACATTATCCATCTGGTGTATGTATATACAAATCGGGCAATGTATAGACCAAGGACCACTAAAAAAACGGGAAAAACACATCCAGATGTCTCCAGCAACAGAGAGAATGTCTATGCTATGAATTACCCGAATCAATTTGGAAAGACTGTAAAGAGGTAGAGCAAAATTTCTCTTTGCATTTGTTTCGCTCGAGTGGTCAAAAGTGGAAAGATTTTGAAACCCATGTGTCTACTTTTTTTTTGCAATGAGATTTGTTAACAAGTTAAAAAATAACAATGACATATAGATTCTAAAGTTAGTCTACCAAATAATGTTGGTTAAGACAGTTATGATATAATATTGCAAATGTTACATGTTTCCACTAATAAAGAAGGACTATTGTAACAATCCTATTAAATAAATTGTATCTTGCAGACAAATTGTATATTCATCTTCAGCTCTGGCGAAGAGCGCGTGTTCCTTTGAAAAATAATATTAACAAAAAGGTTTCCAATTCCAGTCAATGAAGATCATAGTCGAAAGCACCTTTCCATGAGCAGGGGTGTGACTCGCCACACATAGATGAATTATATAGACCCATCTTTCACTGAGGCCACCTTGTCCAATAAAAGGTAAATATAGCCTGATCATGCACGAGTGTAGTGTATCAATTGAGATATGTATTTATTCACATTTATTCTAAAAACAGTTGTTGGCATGACACGGGTTATGTTCTTCTCATATATGTTATGATGGTATGATACTAAACCTCTAGAGGAAGGATTGTGCCTGATGTTCATATGATGAAATCATAATCTTTCAGTCAGTTTAATTGAAGTATGGAGCTGGCATGTCAGTTAACTGCTAGTAGTCTGTTGTTATTTATGTATTATTGTCATTTTGTTTATTTTCTTTGGTTACATCTTCTGACATCAGACTCGGACTTCTCTTGAACTGAATTTTAATTGTTATGCGTTTACTTTTCTACATTGGTTAGAGGTATAGGGGGAGGGTTGAGATCTCACAAACATGTTTAACCCCGCCGCATTTTTGCGCCTGTCCCAAGTCAGGAGCCTCTGGCCTTTGTTAGTCTTGTATTATTTTAATTTTAGTTTCGTGTGTACAATTTGGAAATTAGTATGGCGTTCATAATCACCGAACTAGTATATATTTTGTTTAGGGGCCAGCTGAAGGACGCCTCCGGGTGCGGGAATTTCTAGCTACATTGAAGACCTGTTGGTGACCTTCTGCTGTTGTGTTTTTTTATTTGGTCGAGTTGTTGTCTCTTTGACACATTCCCCATTTCCATTCTCAATTTCATTCATAAAAGATGAAGCAGAAGGTATGTTACTCCTGAGATATGGGAAGTAGACAATTGGAAAGTTAAAATACTCACGTTTGACACACATTCTAGTTTCAAGTCGTCCTTCTGTGTCAATACCGAGGAAAAGGTCAACATATGAAAAGAAAAGACTTTCTAGTTTGGAAAGTCAGCGTTCTGTCTTCATTTATCAATTCCTGGATGAAAATAAAATCTTGCAAAAAAACCCGATACAAATCACGATTTTCAAACGTACTTACTATTAAAGTAGTCATCAATATATATGTTCGTCATAATTATAAACACGGTGAATTTTAGTAGAAATTGAAAGACTTTCTAGAAATGGACACTCTGTCACAAGTCATGAGAATGTAATTCTATTTTACGATAAGTTTTTAATGGTCTAGTGGTTAACTATTGTTTTTAACACCTCGTCCTTGACCTTTGACCCTCTGGTGGATAGCTGTCACATTGATTAGCATGTCACTTCTCTTTATTTTTATAATTGTATGAAGTTAAGTCACAGGATATTAGTCCTATTTGTTCTACCTTATACTAATATCAATCGACGTGTTTCTAAGTAATCGAACAAATCCAAAGGCATGAATCTCCAATTTTATACTGTTATAAATAGTGATAATAATACCATCTTATAAACATACTGTTTTGTTTGTTTTAATAATCTATCCTACCCAATTTTGACCATGAAATGTGAGACATTGAGAAACATAAACAATGTCAGACACTGATTCTAATATAAGCGTTTAACATTAACTATTTTCCATTAAGAAATGTTTCCAAGATAAACTTACGTCAATATGTCGAGTAAGAAATATCGAGTGAAACATTTTTGTTTGGCATTCTTTTCCCCGTTTACATTTATTGTTATGTCATTAAGAAAATTTATAGTTGCTCTCCGTAACCTAAAGAAGACTTGTTCTCTTAATTTACAACTCGTATCCCAATGCGGAATTAAACTTCCATTCCTTACAACATAAATAATTATATTCATGACAAGTAGAAATGTACTAGGGCATTGATTTTGGCTTTGTATCTACTTTTCGGTAAGTATGGTTACAAGTCTGGCTTTCTGTGTATTGATTGTGCATTGTAGATAAAAGACTGAAAGCATATTGTAAATTATTTGGTTGGAATCTTATATTTTACTTCCCACCCACATATCCCTCATGTCTTAAAATGCGTGACTAAAAAGTAGTGAATATACTTGTACAAAGAACCAGTATTTAAATCAGAGACATGTTAGAAATAAAGTCTAAAAAACAAATGAGCAGTCATTGTAGAAACAATACTGCAACATGCAATTAAGAAGACCATTCTTAAAATGTAACATGCAAACACGCAAGTAGAACTGACTGAAGATTGCATGTTTTTGAACAGATTGAATACGTAAATGAAGTAAAATCATTGCTCTTATACGGAAACTATGACGTAGTAAGCTATTTATCGGGCATTCAGCCTACGAAGATAGTAAAATAAAAAATACTGAACTTCGAGGAAAGTTAAAAAATAAAGGTCCTTAATCAAATTAAAAAATCAAAAGCTCAAACACATCAAATTACAAAATCAAAATCTCAAACACATCAAACGAATAAACAACAACCACATCATATTCCTGACTTGGTACAGGCATTTTACTATGTAGAAAATAATGCATTGAACCTGATTTACTTTACTGGTTTCGAATAAGAGCACAAGTTATATTGCAGGTGAAACAAAAACTTGCAAAATTTTTGTGTTATTTTAAAATTGTGAAGTGTATATTATATTGGTAGATATAATATTAAGATGTGATAAGAGAGCCAATGAGACTACTCTCCATCCAGTTCACATTTTTAAAAAGTAAACCATATATGAATTAGTATGGCGTTCATTATAGTATAAAATTGTTTAGGGGCCAGCTGAAGGACGCCTCCGGGTGCGGGAATTTCTGGTTACATTGAAGACCTGTTGGTGACCTCCTGCTGTTGTTTTTTCTTTGGTCGCGTTGTTTGTCTCTTTGACACATTCCCCATTTCCATTCTCAATTTGATCATTATAGATAGACTGTATACTGTATTTTACAAAACTATTTTTTGTCATCTTCAAAAGGCGAATCAAAGCAATTATACATTTGTTGATGTAGATTCCTAAATTATTAAATGTATACTTGATCGGGAGTATTTTTTGTTAAATCGATGTTTGATTTGGCAAATTTAAATCATCGTCAACTTTGCCTAGTTTGATGATGTTCTTGTGAATAAAAAACTGTTATTTGAAGAAAAAAATACACTAAGAAGACACAGTTTCCGTTTAAACGAGAATGCATTATTCTTTATAAAATTCAATTTAAACTAATATTGAAAAATGTTTATAGGAAATAATGGAAATGGAAGGCGTTTTTCAAGAAACTGATTGAATAGAAAATAAAATGCTACAAACATATATGTTAGTGTCTTTGTCTAAATGGTCGAGGTGTCCGTATATGGGGGACATTGGAAGCTGAGGTAAATGTAGAAGGAGTGGTGACAGTGATTGTAAAATGAATGGTCGCTAGTGTTTTAAAATCTTCACTGCTCATTTTCATTTGTTATAGCGTTATGTGGTATGGTTCTGTTTCTATTTTAAAATATCACAGAGGGAAATTATTGCTGTTATAAGTGGACAGGACTTAGTTGTATTGATGGTTCAAAAATTCTCAAATTTTGTTGTTGTTCCTTTATATAATTCATTATTTCTATTGGTATGCGATTTCAAAACGTGAAGGCATTTTTATGTATGGCCGTGGAACTGCTTGCATGCATCTCTCTCTGTCTCTCTCGATAAACTTCTGTCTTAATAAAATAAATAAAAATGTGCTTTCTTTTCATGTTTGAATTCATGAATAAGAGTTTTCGGATTTTTATCGTCAGTTGTTAAAATATCAGTTTCCATGATTCTAATCGAAAATTGTCAGCTACGTAGGTGATTTATATTTTCGTTTTCATTTGTGTTGGTACATGCTTGTCCCGATTTAACCAGAGCCATTCCTGTTTATTGCTCTCAATACTTTGAATTTCAACAAACTGCTCGTCATTGCTCACATTTATATGTAGATTGTTTTTCAGATTTCCATAACAGGAGGACAAGGAGAAGGTGTATAGTGGTGGTGTTTTTAACGGTTTTATGGTTTCATTAGAAATTAGGCGTTGGTCACTGTGACGTTAAAAAACCATGTTGCAGGTCCATATCAACCTCCCCATGTATGTGTATAAACCAGCTGACCATATCGTAACAGGCGATGTTAACATTGTCAATATAAACAACTTTCTATGAAATGCTTACGCCAGAAATTGGAATCTTGATTTTGCAATTCTTATGGCTCTGTCGAGGATTGGACGACACCCGAAAGTGAATGGTTTGAAGTTGTTAACTGTTAATTAATATACAATCAGAGAAACTTAATGTCATTCGAACACGAATAATTTGAATGTGTGCAAAGACGAGCTTATTGTTGAAGCATGTCCTATCTCTATTTAAAAATCATGTCCATGCGAACAATTTCACAAACAGCGTGGTTGTGTTTCAATCACATTATTTAAAGTGTTTGATATAAGATTTGTGAACTAAAAGTCACTAAGAAACCCATCAAGGACTGGTTTTACCAGTTTTACTGCACCAGTTGCATACTTCGATCATTAATTTCTCTTCAGTGAGGCACGAGATCTAAATGATTGAAAATCCAAATCTTAAGACAAACGTTGAAAAGAGATACCAGTATACCGAAAAGGGCCTAATGTCTAGATAAATGAAGGCAACAGTAGTATACCGCTATTCAAATGTTATAAATCGTTTCAGAGAAAACAAATTCGGGTTACAAACTAAAACCGAGGGAAACACATCAACTATAAGAGGAAAACAACGAAACAACAGAACACTGAAGTCTAACAAGAAAAAACAAATAAACCGACGGCAATGCAACATTCATAGAAAGGAACTATTATATATAGATAACAACTGCCATATTACTGACTTGGAGCAGGACATTTCAAGAAAAATGATGGGTTGAACCTGGTTTTTTAGCTAGCCCAAACTTGCGCTTTATGGCAATGAAAGATATACAGCTAAAATGAAAACATTATATAACGTAATTACAATATAAATAAACTAGGAAAGGCATCTACTAGTATACCACAAAGAAGACAACTAAATTGAAAATAAAAAAATTAAAAAAAAATAAACCAATACGAAGCCATATATGTGTGTAAATAATCGTAAACGTTATATATTTAAGTTAGATTATCTGCTTTTTAAACTTTGGCAGTAGACAGGATTTAAAAACAATATAGCGACATAAAAAACTTTGCCAATAGAAAACTTTTAGAGATTTTAGTATCTTTATTAAACAATGTTGACTGGTTATGTGTTTTTAAATTCTAAAAATGCATTTCTTAGATATGATCATTTGGTTAACAAATGTAAATGCCATGTTCAAACTATTAGCAGGCTTTTTATATTAAAGTATACATGATTTAAAGTACATATCCCACGTAATAAAGTAATAAAAAGTATACATGATTTAAAGTACATTTCCCACGTAATAAAGTAATAAAAAGTTATTAGAAACACCACATCACAGACAGAACTGTGTTGGGAAACAAATTTGTTTGTCTATTTCCATAAACTAAGCAAATGTCTATTAACATCTTTTGATCTATCGACAAACTCTTTAGAGGCATAGGAGATAGGATTTTTGTTTTTAATAAGGAAGAAAAAACAATTTTCAGTTACAACACTACGCCATCCCAAGCAAACCTTGTCTTGAACAGAGTGATTTACAACCGAGTCAGAAAACAAGAGGGGTAAATTCAATTACATATTTCATCTTTCTCACACATTATTTTATAATAGACTGATATATTCCTGAGATATCAATAAACCACTGGATTTCTATGATAACCATTGATTCAAACCACAATCTTCATGTCCGTTGCGAATATTGGTTATTGTTTTATAAAATCATTCACAATAGAGAATAAGTTTACCCTAAATAACGCGATGGTAAATTCTATAATAAGCTTGAACTATAATGTGACAATGCAAAGAATTTCCCTGAAGAGTAATTCTATCGACACTCAAAATTGACTGCTCCGAACAGCTTACAGTGTAACGGGACAGTGTGAATTATTTAGTTGTTAATGTTTGAATGTTGGCAGTTACTGATTTACAATTAAACAAATTCAATTTATAAAATCTTTTGAAATAATATTATCAGAGGCGGAAAATATTTGTTTATTTCATAGTTAGGTGTATAATCAGAAAGCTCTTAGATGGATGCGTTGCTGTAGTGAAGTCATATTTTTATTAGACACTGATCCAGGATTATGTGTGTCAAAAACGTCAGCACGATTTTGGATTTAAATTGTGATGGTGAAAATTTGTAACTACAGTAGCTTGATATTTGCAGGAAATGTAACTGTTTTGTTAATTATTTCAATGACAACTGACTATTGGGAATACAGAGGCTTTAATTCAACTTTATTAAATTCAACATTATTTCAAACTAAAAACGCTGAAATTATGCTACCTCGTGATACAAAATCATATACTCTGCTATGGTATAAACGAAAAAATATCAAAAAATTCAACAACGAAAAGAAGTCTTTATTGCAACAAGAAACTTTATATCAACCGCCAATATTTGTTAGCAACTTTTTCAGACTTGACACTGAAAACACAAGTATGCAGAAACAAAAGTCTTCAATCATAACGTCCGAATTAGAAGGAGGGATGGTGGTCTTATTTCAAGAGTATGGAAACCTATTCAGGGATTGTGATGCATTAGAAGGTAAAAATCATGTATGGATATTTTGTATTAAATTTTAGTGCACAATTTTTATTTGTAAATAGTTATTTCCTAACACTTGGCATGTTTAAGGTTTTGTCATTTCTATCGACAATTACTATGTTTGTCATATTTGATTATATATACTTGTAATAAAATTTTCAAGCAATAAATATTGGCCAGTTGTACTAACGATTATCAATTAACTTTTACAATTATCACTACCACATGTTTCTTAAATTCATTAAAATAAAGTAAAACATTGGATAATTGGCAATATACCCCATGTAATTTGCATAACTAACGTCATTTTATTTCGTTCATCAAATAATTGCATGTATATTATTAACGATCAATAACTGGACTTTATGGACGAAGGCAATTATCGGACATTGTTTTACTCGTTAAAATATATAAAATTTGTCTTCAGGTACACATTCATGTCAAGAAATCCTTGCTTAAAATACCAATGGAACTCCCCAAGCACCCATTAGTAGTCAAATATTTGAATTCATTCAACATATCAATTATGTGTCAATATATATCATTCGTGTAATTTGTTCAATAGGATGTAATTTCTTGGCATGGTCAAATGTTTAATCTGTATAACTTCTTAATGTACTTCTTGTTACTTAGTTTTTAGTTTTCGGTGTTGTATTTTGCATACTGTTGTTTGTCATCTGATCTTTTTTTCATTTTTTGTTATTACACCTTTTTTTGAAAATCTCTGATAAATTCGACCCTCGTTTGAATTCATATTATGAACTGCTACTCGTTTGTACATCGAAAGACAAGTGTTTGTTCTTACTAAAAAAAGATATGATACATTTTGAAAGATTTGAAGAAAACATATTTTTTCATAAAAAAAATAAGGTTTCAGTTTTTAGACACGGCTTACCTTAACGATTTTCAGGCATTTTAAGAAGCCTTCAGATTATACAGTTCATAATGCATCTATTTTTTTAATCGTTAGATCTGTTCATTTCTGGTGATGATTAAGCTAGATAAGTGCTTTGAACGTATCATTTTATATGTTTGTTTAATTGCTTCTTAAAAATTATATTGATAAATCAATTGTCTCTGTTTTCACATACGTCTTTGACAATTTTCAATCAACTTCTTTAAATCCTTCAAAGTCTTTAGTGCAGCTTAGTACTTTGTCATCTCATCATATATATAGAATAAATTTGACCCTTGTTTATTCTGATAGTAATCGTAATTTTACATTACATTCGTTACAATTCTATTATATTTTTGTTTGATCAGTTTATGAATGGATTCGACACAGTCGGTGATATATTTTTTGCACCATTTATTTGCATTATAATATTAAAGTTTATAATTCTTGAATTTGATACAGGATTACTAATTGCAAGAAACAAAATCTCTTTAAATGAATCATCAAAGGATTCCATAACGTAAATCAGATATGTCAACCATGCGATACAGTAAAAGCCTCCAACTGAATATCTCTAATCTACTGTGTAAACAGTTTTTTCACACTATTAAAAAGTTTAGGTTTGACTTAACCAAGTCCTGTTAATTGCTTTGATTGATTGTTTTCATTTCAACATCAGTATATTTGTCTAACCTAAAACAGCTTTAATCGATTTACATCCGTATATAGACTAATGATTGCAATTCGAATCGACATGGGAGAAATTAAAACCGTATGATACACCTGATAAAACTCTAAAATCTTTTATTTATGTTAGGCATGTTACGAAAGTAAACTTTAATTTAAATGCATTTTTTCTAATACGTTGATGAAGAGTCCATCGTCTCGTGTTTTCTTTTTTAAAGATTCAATACAAAATCTCTTGAAATCTTTGAAGTAAATGTACTAAAAAAAGGTATTGTTTGCATGAGGAATTGTATCATGCCGAGACAAAATAAGGCTGACATTGCATATATAAGGTACATTGGATTGTGTGTATTCCTTGGCATATACCACAATCGTATTACATAATATCAGGGATGAATATCTAATCGATTTATAAGATATACGGTTCATAATTCATATAATTGTTCTCAAACTAAGATTACAATTTTACGTATTATAATCCTGGTACCTTGATAACTGTTTACACTACTGGGTCTGTGCCACTGCTGGTGGACGTTTGGTCCCTGAGGGTATCACCAGCCCAGTAGTCAACACGTCTGTGTTGACATGAATATCAATTATATGGTCATTTTTATAAATTTCCTGTTTACAAAATTTTTAAATCTCGAAAAACTAAGGATTTTCTTATCCCAGGAATAAATTACCTTAGCCGTATTTGGCACATCGTTTTGGAACGCTTTGTACTTGTTTGGCTTTATAAATATTTTGATATGAGCGCTACTGGCGAGTCTTATGTAGACGAAACGCGTGTCTGGCGTACTGAATTATAATCCTGGTACCTTGATAACTAATTACGTGGTTTTTGGTTTACTAAATATTAAAAAATTAGATGTGATATAATTGCCATTGAGAAAACCCTTCACAAGTGACAAAATAACACAGAAATTAACAACTATAGGTCACTGTTAGGCCTTCAAGAATTAGTAAATTCCACACCACATATTTAGTTATAAAGGGCCCCGAAATTTCAAATATAAAATAATTCTAACAAGAAAACTAACAGCCTAATTAATGAACAAAAAAATGAACAAAAACAAATATATAACACAGCAACAAACGACATCCACAGAATTACATGTCCTGACTTGTGACAGACACATGCATACATAATATGGCGGGGTCCAAACCCTCCCCTAACCTTGGACAGTGGTTTAATAGTACAACATAACAACGAACTGTAAACATCAGTCGAAAAAGGATTAATTCATCAGATGGATACAAATAGAAATACATCTAACAGACACACATAAGTGTTGTAACCGGGTACTTGTACGTCCTAACATAAAAGACACTAAGAAAAGATGTTAATGTACTTGTCGTTGCTGACAGCTAATCAAAAGTCAAAAACAACCAATAGAATAAATTATGCATCTAAATTATCAATCAATACACATACAATATCAAATGGATTTAGTGCAAAGAAGTCATAAACAGTCAGCGATAAGCGAAATGAAAGTGCATAGCTATATACCAATAGTATTTAGTTTTCTTTTAATTTATTGATAGCATCATTAATATTAATGCCGAAAAAACAATATTCAAAAATCTATCTATGTTAAAGACTTTTTGGTCTTTCTGCTTCAATCTGTTTACAAAATGTATACATGAAACATACCGAGTGGAAATTCATGATTAAGATACCATTTTTTCAAGGAAATAAGCTTCATATTCTTTTATATAACAAAACGTTGATATAACCAGTCCAGCAGGCAGTATTTCAGTGCATGTTGACATTAATTTTGACTGGTAAGGTCCTAATCATAAATTAGCTGTTTACAAAAATTAGATTTTTTCAAAATACTAAGGATTTTCTTTATCAGAAATAAAATAACTTAACTGTATTTGGAAAATACTCTTGGAATGTTGAGCCTTTACAGTTCCTCATCTTAGTACTTATTTGGCCTAGTTTTACTTTTTTGATTCGAGCTTCACGGATGAGTCTTTTGAAGACGAAACGCTTCTGCCGTACACAATTTTAATCCAGGCAACTCTGATGAGTTTATTTGTAGTTGTTCTATTTTCGGATAGAGAAATCGAATGTTTCTGGTGCAATATATCTGCATTTTTCTTCTTTGACATTTGCATAATTGTAAATGATGATTTATTATCCGTAGAATATTGACACTTTGTAATTCAATCTGATTATAGTGCATTTTTAAGGCATAATACAATGACCTTTGCTTGTAGTTGACTTTAGTGTCTGTTAAGTGTAACGATTGGGTTGGCAAATGTTATGTTTGAACCTACTAGTATTTTGAGATCTCGTCCTTTGAAACCAACTATGATGTGCACATGCAGTTATACGTAGGTATATAATAGCAAGACGTATATGTCCTCAAATCTATTTTTTTGCATTCCTCATTGCTTTACATCTTTAGCATTTCACTAACAGAAATTCGTTCCCTTAGGAAACATTCAATTTGACAGGTGCCCCTGTAATGTTTTGTTTTTCTTTCTATGCAATGTCTCTCTTGACGAAACGTAACAAACGAAAACATTACAATGACCCAACAACTGTATTTGAATAAAACAAGAAGAATAAAACAAGAAGAATTTGAAATCCCTTTGAGTCGATGCAAGGTTATTTTTAGATCTTCCTCAAAGGTGTGAAATTGAATTGAATATTGGCGTTGACAATATCTTAAAATCTGTCAAAATGAAAACCTGAAATGACGATTTTTGATTAGTGTTCCATGTAAACTATGTCTCTGGAATCTTTAACATTAATACATTCTTTCATTTTTTTTCATCTATTGGCCATGTCGTTGTCATGTTCTATTATTTCACATTTGCATTGACAATTACTGACCTAACAGAATCATACAGTCCTCTTCTTCTAAATATAGATATGAAACAAACTGATTCCATTTCCAAACAAGACAGCTTGAAAAACAAAATTAAATTATTGTTTGCCAGTGTACACGTGGACCTACACTTTAGCTTCCATCTTATATGTTGACATTTTGTTTCTGATAAGGTAAAACATAACCAAATATGTATAACTTTTTATTAGAGCTACGAAAACTAATGGTCCTACGTCTGGCTTTATGTACTTATTCACTTGCATTGCACAATGGCAAGCTATATCAGACTGTTTTGACGTCTTTGCACTTAATCAATTGAATGTGTACTATTTGAAACCTTAGTCTAGGAGAATATTGTTTATTTATTAGTTGTTATTAAATGTCTTTAAACTAGCTTTCAGTAACTGCGAGTACTCTTAGATCAGTACTTGATCAGTTTGTCTTTTTATGTTCAACTCTAATCTGATTAATCAAACCATAGACTCCTTTAGTTTGTTTTCATGTTGTGCTCTTACACCACTGTTCAGGTTAGCGGATGGTTGGACACCCTAAGACATGTTTAGCCCGCCAGATTCTATATGTGCCTTTCATAAAAAAGAAGACTGTAAATCTGTTGTTAGTGCTGGTTGTTGTCAGACATGTCAGTTTTTTGTTGATTGTTTTTGTTTCTTTCAGAAATCAAATACTGCTATAACTCTAAATGCATGATTAGTATACAAACAAAACTTTGATAACCATAGTTGTTGGCGGAATATATTAAGAATAGGGTTGGGAACTTGTTATATATTTGTTTCTTTAAAATCAGATTTAATCTACCATTTGTCTACATAAAAAAAGCATGTACAAAGTCAGGAATATGACAGTTGTTATCCATTCGTTTGATGTTTTTGAGCTTTAGATTTGTCATTTGATTAGGGACTTACCGCTTTGAGTTTTCCTCGGAGTAATTTGTGATTTTACGTTTTAGTTGCAGTTCATGAAGATAAATATCAATTAAAAGAGGGACGAAAGATACCAAAGGGACAGTCAAACTCGTAAATCTAAAACAAACTGACAACGCCATGGCTAAAAATGAAAAAGACAAACAGAAAAACAATAGTACACATGACACAACATAGAAAACTAAAGAATAAACAACACAAACCCCACCAAAAACTAGGGGTGATCTCAGGTGCTCCGGAAGGGTAAGCAGATCCTGCTCCACATGCGGCACCCGTCGTGTTGCTTATGTGATTACAAATCCGGTAAATAGTCTAATTCGGTAGGTCAAATTCATGAAAGGGAAGGGGATTGTAGTTACGACGTAAGGAACATATCCGATATCATTTGTGAAACGGTTATTCCATAACGGTCAACCAACTCGTGATGGCGTCCGTAAAATTTACGAAGGGATGATTTCAACTTCACCATTTGGAACTCTTGGTTTAATAGCTTCCTTGTGAGAAGTAACCCTCTATCAAGAAAATCATGATAGGAAATGCAAGCACGGGAATATCGTATCAATTGGGAGATATATACCCCGTATGCAGGTGCTGCTGGAATGTTGCTACTTAGATATGGAAAGTTCACAATTGGAAAGCTGAAATCATCTCTTTTGTCGTAAAGTTTTGTCTTCAACCGACCCTCATTGTCAATTTCTAGATGTAAGTCAAGATATGAAGCTGAATTAACTGTGTCTGTAGTATCCTTTATCTCCAATTCGATGGGATAGATGCGATCCACATAGTCACCAAATTTTAAATTGTTTAGTGAAAGAACGTCATCTATATAGCGGAAAGTAGAGTTAAAGGATATTGCTAACTTCTTATCTTTCTTCCTAAGAAGTTCCTGCATGAAGTCAGCCTCATAATAATAAAGAAATAAGTCAGCAAGTAGAGGAGCACAGTTTGTTCCCATTGGAATGCCGACAGTCTGTTGAAAAACACGTCCTCCGAACGAAACAAATATGTTGTCAATCAAGAAATCAAGCATCTTGATAATATCGGTTTCATAGAATTTTTTGTTTGAATCAGAATGATTCTTTACAAAGTATGATTTATCCCTCCCTAAGACAAGATACTTGTATCTACGTTGGCCATTCTTTTTTATGAAGCAAAGTAATACCAACTCTTTCAATTTGTCTTTTAGTTTGGAATGTGGAATACTTGTGTAAAGAGTAGAAAAGTCAAATGGTTTAATACTGTTACAAGATGAAAGAGAGTTAGATTGTATGTACTCTAAAAGATCTTTGGAATTTTTAAGTATCCACATCTGATTCACGCCACCTCTAGAATATGCAGTTTCACAATAACTTTGAAGCCCGTCTTTGATTGCTGATAAAATGGATGTTAATAATTTAGAAAGGGGTTTCGTGGAGCACTTGGAAGACCCAGCAATATACCGTTGTTTGTAAGGACACTTATGTAGTTTAGGTTTAAAATATGATAAACAACAAAAAAAAAGCTCACGAAAGATATTCTGCTTATAATGTTGCACACACGACATACTTTTAGAAACGACTCATCAGTGACACTGGTATAAAAAATGAAAAGTCAAGTAAAGTACGAAGTTCAAGTTGAAGACAAAAGCAATACGTATATATAAACTGTTTTTAAGAACAATGTCTGTCTTCACGAGAAAAGTATATCGAAAGTACACATTTACAACAGTCTTTCTTTTTAAGTTGCACATTGATAGCTTTATAGTATCATTTAATTCTATATGGAACTTTCCTGTGGGAGATTTACTCAACATCTCTGATAAATTTATTTGACAATATGACAACGTATTTCGATTTTATATAATACCCAGAGGCATACATACGTAAAACAATTTAAATCCCATCATAAAATGTTATTTTTGCCAAACATGTCTTAAGACTTCTTCTATATTTGATGTCCAATATGGATTTTGGCATGTTTAAATAATCTTCTGGCAAACACAGTATGTTTACAAACATTGGGTATATTAATCTAGACATAAACGGCTAGGTTATTTATCGTTTTTCTTTCAGAATAAGGGAGAATATAGAGGTGGTATATTTTTTTTATAAATGTGTTCACTATGTTATTCTTAACCAAAAGCAATTTGAAAGTTGATCTAAGATAATTTTGTCAATTCATTTTAACCTTCGGTGGTTATATGTTGTTACATTTGGCTATAATTACATTATATAGATGTTTCATACGGTTCTATATATTGATTGACCGAAGCATTTCAAAATTTATGTGCTATTTCGTAATAAAATGCAACGTCTTTAGTTGCACATGCTTTTCGTAATAACTTTTAATCCATGCATAAAAAAACAAAGAAAAAGACCAGCTTAACTCATTATTTCATAGTTATACTAGTATCATTGAAGGTAATTAAAAGAGTTGAGTCCGTTTATTTTGAATCTCTATGAGGTGTTAAAAGCTCTGAGCTTGCGCACATATTAATTGAAAGCATTCACTTCTTATTTAGGGTCGGATAATTCGTATCAAGGAAAATCAAGAAAAAAACGCTTGAAAGCAGAAAAGTCGGTATCATTTTTTTTGTGGTGAAATTTGAACTTCTTACGTAATTATATAAATGAATAATAGATGAATGTTCTCCTGTTTTATTACATGATTTGTAGAGTACTACTGATTTGGAAAACGTGGTTTGAAATTAGCTAGCTAATGAATCAATGTTACTATTCGATCATTTTATACATTGTATACTGATGTACAAATTATTCTGCCAATACAAACACATTAATTCTTAATCAATTTAAGCATTTAACAGATTTGGTTTTTATACGAAAAAGAAATAAGTTCATTATAAAGATGGCAACCCAACGTTTAAATTCTGAATATCTTGATCTACTGTGTGACAACTCCCAACAATCTCTACCCTTTGTATATTCAGATGTAATTGTAACATAGACATCCTGAAGAAATGAATAACATATAAAATGAGAAGTATACATATATCATGTATGTATCCTTGGTTTTCACGTTAGAATGGTTTTACACTAGTTATTTTGGGGCCCTTTGTAACTTGCTGTTCGGTGTGAGCCAATGTTTCGCGTTGAATGCCGTACTTTGACCTATAATAGTTACTTTTATAAATTGTTATATTCATGCAGAGTAGCCTGATTGGCACTGATACCTCATCTTCTTATATCTATGTATGATAAGGCACATGGAAATAGTGTTACCTTTTATCACTGAAATACGTTGCAATTAGGAAGCTTTAAATTATACCATGCCTTTGCACCGGACCCACTCTATTTGGAGTTGATACTATTCCTTCAGTTTTCTTTTTTCTTCATTTATAAGCTTATTCTAAACCGATTTATCAGATTTAAAAAAAATATATCGGTTAAAAAGTAAAATAACAAAAGTAAAATAACAAAAATACCGTGAAACTCAAAACGAAGAGTCTGTAAACAAATGGCAAAATCAAAAGTTCAAACACATGAAACGAATGGATAACAACAGTTATATTCCTGATTTCGTACAGGCATTATTTATTTTACGTAGAAAATGGTATGTTAAACCTGTATGACAGTCCCATAAAATTCCATTATATTGACAACGATGAGTGAGCAAAACAAACAGACATAATAAAACCTATTCAAACGATTAATTCCGCTGCATTTGTTTGCACCTGTCCCAGTCATGGACCAGATGTTCAGTGGTTGTCGTTTGTTCATACGTGTTTCTCGTTTCCCGTATATTAATAAATATTAAGCCGTTGGTTTTCCTGTTTGCATGGTTATACGTTAGTTCTTTGTGGTCCCTATAATCTTGCTGTTTGGTGTGAACAAAGGCTCGGTGTAGAAAGCCGTAATTTGACCTATTATTGTATACTTTTAGAAATTGTGACTTGGATAGAGTGTTGTCTCATTGGCACTCATACCACGTCTATATGAGTTCCAAATAGTGAATTTGAAATCATCCCTTCGTAAATTTTATACGGACGCCATCACGAGTTGGTTGACCGTTATGGAATAACCGTTTCACAAATGATATCGGATATGTTCCTTACGTCGTAACTACAATCCCCTTCCCTTTCATGAATTTGACCTACCGAATTAGACTATTTGCCGGATTTGTAATCACATAAGCAACACGACGGGTGCCGCATGTGGAGCAGGATCTGCTTACCCTTCCGGAGCACCTGAGATCACCCCTGATTTTTGGTGGGGTTCGTGTTGTTTATTCTTTAGTTTTCTATGTTTTGTCATGTGTACTATTGTTTTTCTGTTTGTCTTTTTCATTTTTAGCCATGGCGTTGTCAGTTTGTTTTAGATTTACGAGTTTGACTGTCCTTTTGGTGTCTTTCGTCCCTATTCTACAAATATCTATAATATTATAAAAATGTAAAACATAGGGATACCGTACTCAACATGTTTGACCATCGTTATCACTATAAAACAAATAATAAGCCATAAAGAAATAGAAAAAGGTTTGTAGACAAAGCACACTAACCAAAATAAAAGACAAGAATACAAAAAAAAATTACCATTGCACAATGACAGAATGACGGGATGTATAAGTACAGACCCATGTCAAATGCATTCACCAAAAATAGACTAAACATTAAAAGTAATATTCATAAAGACAAATAAAAGAATACATTAAAACGTTATTTAGATGATTAAAAACGTCAGTACCAATAATCTATACTTCAAGACAATCGTTTATTATTTGTGAAGTTATGGAATAACTATCAACAAGGTCTTGGTATTGTCCAATGATTTTCTTTTTTAAATGGACGAGATACCGAACTCCCATGAAAATTCAACATGGAAAGTCCTTAATCAATGGCAAAATTAAAAGCTCAAAACAATTAAACGAAGGAATAACAACTGTCATATACCTGACTTAGTACAGGCATTTTGATATGTAGAAAATGGTGAATTAATAAAGACAATAGTAGTATACCGGTGTTGAAAGTAATGAATCTATTGAGAAAATTCGGGTAACAAACTAAAACCGAGGGAAAAATATATAAAACTATAAGAGGAAATTAAAAGAACAACAGGAACGCTGAAGTGCAACAAAAAACAAACGCCAACATATATTAGAAACAAACCTGGTTTCATAGCTTGCTAAACCTCTCACTTGTATGACAGACGTGTGAAAAAAAACCCAGACATAATCGGTAAAAATTTCATAAATAAACAATTAATCTATTAGTTTAATCAAGATTATAATTATAAATTCTTTTTTCTATGCTTACAATATGAGTAGATATGCGTTATCTATAAATTTGTTTACAGGTCAATCAAAATAAGATTTCAAATAATGTTTACTATGCATTCGTCTATAAAAATAACTTTTTATTTAGTTTTAAAAAGCTGCTACTTAAGTAATAAATGGAATTACTACTATCTAGTTTAACCAAACACGATAGAATCCTTATCTAATCAAAACATCCCCATTGCAACACGAATTTTGTTTTTCATTTTGATTATCACAATTCTTTGCGTAATAATTTTAAACCAATATTATATCATGAACATATCGGACCAATTTACAGTAAACCGTATAAGGAACATACTCATTGTATTTTAAATTGAAAAAGGCGGCATTATATGAAAAAACAAATTTTACACAAGTTTATACGATTTACAATTATGTGTAACATATCTGCCTCCATATCATTAATGTATAAATAATTATCAAAAGTACATGGCTTAAAATGTCACACACCAGACGCCCGTTTCGTCTACATAAGACTCATCAGTGACTTTTATATCAAAATAGTTAGAAAACAAGTACAAAGTTGAAGAGCTTTGAGGACCCAAAATTCTAAAAAGTTTTGCCAAATACACCGACGATAATCTATGCCTGGGATAGGAAAATCCTTAGTATTTTGAATCATTAACGTATAAATACTACAGGAGACGGGAAAGTGATTCCCTTCCATTAAGTTAACAACACATTTGAATAATTTCTAAATATTCACCCTTAAATGCATCTAGTGACATATATTTGCAATTTAGTTATCCTGCATCTGACTAACATTAGCCACAACTCTTTATAAAATTGAGAATGGAAATGGCGAATGTATCAAAGAGACAACAACCCGACCATAGAAAAAAGAACAGCAGAAGGTCACCAACCGGTCTTCAATGTAACGAGAAATTCCCGCACCCGGATGTATGCCACTATCAAAAACTCTCAGATATCGTACAAAGGAATAGTACAGTCCACCAAAAGCGAAGTCAAATTGAGAAATTTTGAAAACATATTTAAACCCATCGTTGGTTGCATTCGTTTTATTCTAATCACATTCAATGTTAATTTAAACGTCAATTTTCGTATTTTTACATGAAAATCTAATTTTTGTTTTAGGTTCGGTATTAATTATGATGATAAAAGCTTTTTGATATCAAATATCCATTTTTGTTTTCCCTTTATACCCAAGTTGCCTGATATCATTTTTTGATTTAGTCTGCATTTTATTGTTATTGCACTATGAGGACGTCTTATTTTCAACTTATTGGTTTAAACTCAAAGTTCAATTTACTAGTTCAAATCTTTTTTTCCGATTCATTATATTTTATCGCTCTTGGTGGTTTTTTTTCTGTTAGTTAATGGAAATCATTTTGTCAGTTGTTCGTACATATTATAATTCAAAATTCTGCATTGTCGCTTCAGTGGCTTCCCTTTGTGTCTTTACAAAAGAATTGTCTTTCTGGGCATCCCCATGAAACATTAACCTTCTCAAATTTAACAGTGATGCTTTTAAAGCATGAACATAATATCATTCCTCACTGCTAGCACAAGACGACACCGTTTCTGGGTCATTTTAACAAATAACGCTATATGAAGGAGTAAGATATCATGTATTAAGAACCGCTATTACAATTAAACCGACAACCTTATTGTAAAATACAGAAACAATACAATTATTTAGGCGACCACAGCACTCATTAAGATATTGATTTAAAAAGAAGGAGATAATAGAATAATGAAAAACATGGTGAGAAAAGAACTCAATAACACATCCTTTCTATAGCTGAAAGTAATTTTCCTATATATCTACGTTTGTGTACATTTTAAAACTAATAAGTCGGCGGTCGCGATAATGAAACACTTGGCTGCCTTTGGTTGAAACTTTTGAAAAGTTTTTCAGCTGAGAAATAGTTATCAGGATTATAATGCGCACTTCGTTTACATAAGACTCATCAGTGACGCTAAAATTAGAATAGTTATAAAGCAAAACAAGTACAAAGTTTAAGAGCATTGAGGATCCAAAATTCCAAAAAGTTGTGCCAAATACAGCTAAGGTAATCTATACAAAACGATTTAATCTGTATTGAAATTCAATATGAATAGATGTTCCTGGTATGGTTTTTGGTTTCCCTATTCCTTAATGCCGGGCTATTGCTATTCAAGAATTGACAATTTGATTATTTAGTTATTTTGTTTTGAACAGATATACTTCATTGACGAAAAATAAGTTTCAAAATGGGCATATTCACTATTCTATAGGGTAAACCATATAACATTCTAAATCAGTTTGGGTTTACATATACCCGTATAATTTTATATAGGGTCGATATTGTTAAATGTTTAATATACCCCCTTTTTCTGTTGGTTTCTAAGTCCAAATGTATTACTATGGACGCATCTGTCTACCTGTTCATATACAGTATTTGAACGTTATAACTATATCCAACGATCCAGGAAAAGGGTAGAAATTTACATCAGTTTAAAACGATTATCGATACATTGCTATAAAAGAATGTTACGAGTGATTCGACAAGGGAAATGTCCTAATCATTTTCCTGTGAAATCTTTTGTTTGTCTTTATCTTCTTTTATTTCATTTAAAAGTGCGTCGTGTTGCAATGCTGGGGAATTGTATTCCATTCAACAAAATCGGAAATTACTTCCGCACTAATCAAATCTCAATTTATAAAAAGGGTTGATAACACTGTACATGCTGCGGTTGAAATTTATAGTCAGATTAAACACATAACACTGATACAGATATTTTTCATATTTTTAGTAAAACATATAGCAATTTTGTATATCTAATAAAGGTTCTTTTTTTCAGTCTGTATCACCTACCCTGTTTCGCATATACCCCGTATCGCACCTTTTATCTCATACCCTTTATCACACCCCTACTTTTTTTAACTTTAAGTAAGTTTTTAATTATGTAACCTTAAGTAATATTTTTCCTCAAAATAAAAAAGGTAGGTTAACATTAAAAAAAAATTGCGTTGTTGTATTACAGATTTTTGCAATACCGTTTTTTATTAGTCTTTTGTAGACTTAACACGCGTCTGTCTTTATCCAATTTGATGCCTAATATCTATGATAACTTTATTGTTCATTGTGCAGTTTTATCGTTGCTTTTGTGTATTTTTGTTTGTTGCCCTTTGTCTGAAAGTTAAGGACTAATATATTACTATGGTCTGTTCTTCTATAATGTTTGAATTATATATCCAACAAAACATAAAGAGAATAAAAATATCAATGGGTTTGCTAGAAAGTGACTTTTCAACGTTATTCAGCAGATGCATATTCCTGACCAGTTTCCTGCGAAGTCTTTCGTTTATATTTTAAGGTTTATTTCAAGAGAACGGTCTGTTTCTATGATTTAAGAATTTGATTGGTTGGAGCCATTACGGAAGCTATTCCCCAAATAATCCATTCTCAATATATGAAAAGTTCTGATAACAAACTACTACGTACATGCTACGGTTAGAACTTATAGTCATATTGAACACTTTAATCTGGTACTGGCAGACGCAGGACTATAAATATGTCCCTAATCTGATCATTTGATTTTTACCATTAACATTTAAAACACACTGCGTTGGCGGATTATAGTGTTTGCAATGTTTGTATTCTAAAGTATCTATCCCTAGTTATTCCCCTCAAATTAAACTATAATACAACTATGCATAATCATACTCTATGTCTATTCAAAGACAAATTAACGTAGAACAATAACTAAGACCTATCATGAAAGGAAAAGTGATATAATTTATATTAAGTGACATTTTTGTCCAATTTGATTTAGTGAAGTGCCGCTTGTATTCCGTTTCGTGTCCATTCAAGACTCAGCTGGCTACGTCTGATCTAATAACCATTCCTTCCGACTTAGAAATGATCACTTCCCGATAACAAGCTTTGGTCAGATCGTCTTCCAAATTAGCTTTTGTATTCTTGATTAAATGAAGGTCTGTTTGATTGGCAAAATATATAGATATGAAAATTCTTTTAGAGTTTCGTTTGTCCTTGTATGAAATATCTACTTCATTATGGTTCACCCTCCATAAACAAGAACTCTAATTGAAGTTGAATCGAAATGAAATGGTTAAATAACTTCTGATAAAAATTGCTTTTTACCAGTTAATAGATCTATCATATTCCGTGAAATCTGACATGCCATTCTGCGTGAATAGAATCAAGAAGCTTAGTAATATATTGATTTAATTTTAATGTATATTCCCAAATGTTTAATCAGCACTGTGTTGATGAATATCTATGTTGCTGGTATATTTGAATGCAGGATTGATTAAAATTGAAAAATGGACATTACTTCGACCTAATTGTTCCTTATTTTTTAAGACCCTAAAACATCCAAAGTTGCTTTCTCTTTATAAAATAAAATATTATCGTATATACAAAGCTTTAACATTGACATGATTAATATTGTAACTTTGTGAAAAAATAGAATTGACCTTTAAAACTTCCCAAGGCAAATTCTATGCTAGACAATATTTATTTTTCTGTCTTTGCTGTATTAATGTATTTGTTCTCCCAATGTTAAACGTGTATTTTCCTATTAGCGTGTCTCTTAATCTAACACTGTTCGTGACAGGACAGATTTATCAACAATTGTTAGAAGTGCAGTTGGTGTGTTTTTAATATTGTATAATTTTACGCCCTGGTACGTAAAAATTCTTTATATTTTGTTAACACTATCACATAACATATATACTTTTACATTGTATCGCTATAATAAAATTAACGGTACCAATTTTCTTGCACCAGATGCGCATTTCAACAATACATGTCTCTTCAGTGATGCTCGTGGCCAAAATATTTGAAATGCAAAGCTTATATAAAAGATGAAGAGCTATAATCCAAAAGGTCCAAAGTAACGTCTATGAAAAACTAATAGATGGGTAAGTTGGTTGATACTCAGAAAGGTCTTTCTATCTGAACAGTTAAGTGATTGGTTTTTATGAAATATTCCACTTGTCCTAGATTCGATCTTTTCGTCTTACTCCTTTAACCTTTACAACACGTTGAGTGAACAGCATGACAAGAGTTATTACATTCAGAAAATGGAACACAACAGCTTTTCAAACCAGTTCGCATTGAAAAAGATAAAAAGATAAAAGATGTGTTCTCAACCTTTCCTTTGCCAACAAAAGTCTCGATGGCGTCAACTTAGGCAACATCCTTCGTCATGAATTAGTTCCGTCGAAAATACCTCCTTATTTTAAAGATCAGTCTGTACCGGTAATTTCTTATACCTATACAAAACCAATTGCAACTATTTCAGTTACATACACGTTTTGCAGGATCTCAAAATTGACGACTTCAAGTCTAAGGCTCCTAATTGCACATGTGCTTGCTCCCAAAACGGTATATTGCTGGGTCTGCCAAGTGATCCACGAAACCTCTTTCTAGATTATTAACATCTATTTTATCAGCAATAAAATCCGGGTTCCCAAGTTATTGTGAAACAGCCTATTCTAGAGGTGGCGTGAATCAGATGTGGATAGTAAAAAAATCCAAAGATCTTTTAGAGTACATACAATGTATGACTCTCTCATCTTGCAATAGTATTATAACATTTGACTTTTCTACACATTACACAAGAATTCCCTATTCCAAACTAAACGACAAATTGAAAGAGTTGGTATTATTTTGTTTCATTAAAAAGAATGGCGAACGTAAATACAAGTATCTGGTCATGGGGAGGAATAAATTCTACTTTGTAAAGTATTAATCTGATTCAAACAACAAAGAATTCTCTGAAACTGAATTTTTCAGGATGTTTAATTTATTCATTGACAACATAAATGTTACGTTTAGAGGACGTTTTTTTCAACAGAGGAACCAATTGTGCCGCTTTTCTTGTCGACTTGTTTCTTTATTATTATAATGTTGAGTTCAGACAGAAACTTTTTAGAAAGAAAGATAAGTAGTTAGCATTATCCTTTAACTTTACGTTCCGCTATATAGATGATTTTCTCTCACTAAATAATAAAAAAAATGGTGACTATGTTGATCGAACCTATCCAATCGAACTAGAGATAAAGGATACTACAGATACAGTTAATTCTGCCTCATATCTTGACCTACATCTAGAAAATGACGATGAAGATAGGTTGAAAACAAAACTTAACGACAAAACAGATGATTTCAGCTTCCCAATAGTGAACTTTCCATTTCTATGTAGCAAGATTTCAGCAGCGCCTTCATACGGAGTATATATCTCCCAATCGAAACGATATTTCTTTTCATAATTTCCTGACCGACGATTGATGCTCACAAGGACGCTTTTAAACCAAGAGTTCCGAATGGTGAAGTCGAAATCATCCCTTCATAAGTTTTTACGGACGCCATCACGAGTAGGTGACCGTTATGGAATAACCTTTTTACAGATGATATCGTATATGTTCCGTATGTCGCAACTACAACACCCTTCCCTTTTTTACGAATGTAATCTAATGAATTAGACTATTCACTGGATTTGTAATAATATAAGCAACACGACGGGTGCCACATATGGAGCAGGATCTGCTTACCCTTCCGAGGCACCTGAGATTTTTGGTGGAGCTCGTGTTGCTTAGTCTTTAGTTTACTATGTTGTGTCTTCTGTACTATTATTGTCTGTTTGTCTTTTTTAGTTTTAGCCATGACGTTGTCAGTTTATTTTCCATCTATGATTTTAACTGACCCTCTTGTATCTTTTGCCCCTCTTCTATAACACCCCTGTGCAAGTGACTTGACTTAAAACGGAGCAGGCAAATCGACACCTCGTACTTGTTACAAAAGACTAGGTATAAAGTTACATGACAGGGTTACAATTTACGGAAATTAGGCACGTGTGACATCTGAAGGGAGTAATCTGACAATATTTGGAACAAGTAAACTGGCAATTGAAACATATGAACAAGGAAACCAAAAGTTTGTTATGTATGGAGCATACAACTTATAATGTGTAACATGTTGCAGATAACTTGGCAATGAAAAGGTTCAGCAAGAATACTAACGGGTTTAACATGACAGGTGTTTACATGTGTCTAGGGTAACATGCCAGGTGTTAATTGTGTTCATATGTGCTGATTATAAACATTTGTAGTCTATTTTAGTTTGGTTATTTCGTTTCATTCATACTTTATGGATAAAATGCTAGTTGGAGTAAACGTTTACAAAACAAGTTTTCTTAAACAGAAACGTTAAGTCTTTTTTTATATTTTTGAGAATTATTGTTGGCCATGTTCTTGTCGTCTATGCTTTGCAATAATGATGGTTTATTTCTATGCGTCTGAATATGTATGTGCAGTCGACTCAAATTTCATGAACCCTTTGGTTGTACTTTAATTGCTTGTGGTGTGATTTTCCTATAACTTAGCTAATGTTAAGCGTCCAACAGTATGATGTATGGACTGTTTAGTCTTCTTGAATGATAGCAACAACAATAATGTTGTGTAAATACGTTAAAGTTGCCATGTCAGAATTATTTACCAATAGTTCAGGAAGTCTAAAAATGAATTTCCCATGAGAGACCTTTGTAAGACAATAATTACTTCTTTATTTCTTAATTTTCACAGAGAATATATCAGAGTATGAAATTTTCATCACCATTGTCAGCTTAGCATTTAAAATATCATAAAGATATATTATTTGTGAAGTAAGTTCATTTGATTGTGTCCCTGAGTGTGGTTCAGATAAATTAAAATACTGACAGTTATGGTATTATGGTGACTCTAAAATGTAAAAATCTGTGAGACTTCCTCAATTAGCATTTTTATTTTCGACGGCATTCCTACTATAAGCAACACAAAGATGGATTACTGAAAATTAGAAGAAGAAGTTTATCTTTAGGCCTTCTAACAATAGAATCAGGTCATGTATGTGGTTTTAAGTCATGTATGTGGTTTTAAAAAAACTTTTATAAATATTTTTATTTTGACACATTTCCAATTTTCATTCTCGATTTTCTTTTTTTTTAGTGTTCATTAAGTTTTAATTCCAAGCCAAAATCCTACATCAATCTGCTTTATCTATATGAATACAAAGTTTGAAAAAGTAGATAGTAATTAATTTTGATTATGTTATTACAACTGGAAAACAAAAATCAACTATCGTAACAATATTGTTTACTTTTTTTTATCATGTGCCGACAAAAATAACTGTATGCATCGTTCATGTCTTCATATGCTTTGATCAAATTCAGTTAATCTTATGTTGTATGAATAATACTGAATGCCTTTCGATAAGAGACATAGCAGTTATTTTACAAAAAAAGTGCTTATGTGCTATTCATGGATTTTGTAATTTTGTTCAAACTGTAATAATATTTTTTATCTAGAAATGGAAATAGACAAAAGAAGCGAAATAAGATGAAACGAAACTCATTCTGTCTGATCTTTTCACTATCTTTAGTCTTTTAAATTACATAAATATGAAAATCAAATTTACAATACTTACTAATTCCACAGCTATCTGCCAATTACCACGATGTAAACAAAATGTATTTAACATAGTTTTCCCCTACCGTTTCAAAGATTATCTCACTTCAAACCTTGTTATTTACTGTCAGACGGTTCCATATTTAAGACATATATTTCCACTTAGCTCTTTAAGGGTCACATATTCCCATACGTCTTGATGTTATCGAATGCTCCGTTTACTATCAAAGGAAAAGGTAAACGCTCTTGATTTTTATAAAGATCTTTGAAACACTGCAAAAACTATATCATTTACGAAAGAAGTTTTCTTGAATGCGAGAGACTAAAGATACTAAACAGACATTTACAGTCATAAGTCGATAATAAACTGACAACACCGTTGCTTAAACAAGAAAAGACAAAAAGACAAACAATAGTACACAAAATACAAAATAGAAAACTAAAGACAGAGCAACACTTACCCGAACAAAAAAATGGGGTGATCTATGTTGCTCCGGAAGGTTAAGCAGATCCTGTTCAACACGTTGCACCCTTTGTAGTGCTCATGCTATCTTAAATCCATAAAAAAATAATCAGGTCACATTCGGGAAAAGGGGACGGGATTGCAGTTACGACATAAAATACATATATGCTATCATCTGTGAAACGGATATTACAGTCAACCAACTCGCCAAAGCGTCCATAAAAAACATACAAAGCGATTACTTCAACTCTACCACTTGAAACTATTTGTTTTAAATAGCTTCCTTGTGAGTAGCAATACTCTATCAAGGAAATCATGATAGGAAATACAAACCCTGAAATATCGAATCAACTGCGAGATATATAATGTGTATGCTGGCGCTGCTAGAATGTTCTATATATAAATGGAAATAAAATTGAGAATGGAAATGGGGAATGTGTCAAAGAGACAACAACCCTACCAAATAAAAAACAACAACAGAAGGTCACCAACAGGTCTTCAATGTAGCGAGAAATTCCCGCACCCGGAGGCGTCCTTCAGCTGGCCCCTAAACAAATATATACAAGTTCAGTGATAATGAACGCCATACTAATTTCCAAATTGTACACAAGAAACTAATATAAAAATAATACAAGACTAACAAAGGACAGAGGCTCCTGACTTGGGACAGGCGCAAAAATGCGGCGGGGTTAAACATGTTAGTGAGATCTCAACCCTCCCCCTATACCTTTAACCAATGTAGAAAAATAAACGCATAACAATACGCACATTAAAATTCAGTTCAAGAGAAGTCCGAGTCTGATGTCAGAAGATGTAACCTAAGAAAATAAACAAAATGACAATAATACATAAATAACAACAGACTACTAGCAGTTAACTGACATGCCAGCTCCAGACTTCAATTAAACTGACTGAAAGATTATGATTTCATCATATGAACATCAGGCACAATCCTTCCCGTTAGGGGTTTAGTATCATACCATCATAACATATATGAGAAGAACATAACCCGTGTCATGCCAACAACTGTTTTTAGAATAAATGTCTTTAGTTCCGACTCAAAGACCATATCAGTGACTCAATATTAACGCCAAAATATGCAATCTTTAATGACTTGACAACAGTATCGTAATTATATCCTTTCTTAATCAGTCTATTTAAAGGTTTTGTAAGTTTCTGAGGTGAATACTGACACCTTTGTGCTTTATAAAGAATATTTCCATAAAAAATTGGATGTGAAATACCTGAACGTATAAAAAGTCTGCATGTTGAGCTATATTTACGAATGATGTCTTTATACCGATGATAAAATTTAGTAAAAGTTTTGACTAGTTTGTGATATCGAAAACCCTGGTGTAATAATTTTTCAGTAATACATAAATTTCTCTCGTTAAAATCTAAAACATTGTTACAAACACGAGCGAATCGTACAAGTTGAGATATATAAACACCGTAAGATGGTGACAAGGGAACGTCACCATTTAAAAACGGATAATTAACGATAGGAAATGAAAAATCATCCCTTTTATCATAAATTTTAGTATTCAGCTTTCCGTTAGTGATATAGATATCAAGATCGAGGAAAGGGCAGTGGTCATTATTAGTATAAGCTTTATTTAAAGTAAGTTCAGCAGGATAAATTTCATTAATATACATACTGAAGTCGTCATTATTGAGAGCCAAAATATCATCCAAATATCTAAAAGTATTATTAAATTTGTTTATCAGATGTTGTTTTGATGGGTCTTTGCTTATTTCTGTCATAAATTGTAACTCATAACAATACAAAAAGAGGTCCGCAATAAGTGGTGCACAGTTAGTCCCCATTGGAATTCCGATAATCTGACGATATACGGAATCCCCAAAGCGAACAAAAATGTTATCTAGTAAAAATTCAAGGCCATAGATAGTATCAAAGCATGTCCAATTAACATAGTTTTTTTGTTTATTGCTACTAAAAAATGACCTAAAAGAGTTTGAACATATATATTCACATTCTGATTTTTTGAATGCCCATTTAGGTGTGTGAATTTTTTCTTAATGAGAATGTGAGGCAATGTGGTATACAGGGTAGAAAAATCAAAACTTTGAACAGATTCAAAATCACCAATATGAGCATGCAATTTATCAAGTACTTCCAACGAGTTCTTGACACTCCAAAAGTAATTTATTCCACTATTTTCGAAGGCCTAATTTGAACAATTTATTATAAGGTTTTTAATTGTACCAAGTGTGCTGGTAAGAAGAATAGACAATTTAGTAGTTGAACAATGGCTTGATGACGAAATAAATCTATATTTGTAAGGGGTTTTGTGTAGCTTTGGAAGCCAATACATAGTTGGGACTTTCATTGTATTTGGCTCTGCTTGTAAAGCGGTGGCTAAAAGTTTATGTTTGTTACAGATTTCGTTTTCTGAAAATGGAGTCAGTTGGAATGTTGGTGAATTGGTGATTTCCTTTTTCAGAACCTCAATGTAAAATTTACGTCAAACAATAATAATATTATTAGCAGCTTTATCGGCCGGGACAAAAACAAATTCCTTGGCTAGTTCTTTTAGTTTATGTTTGATACGAGAAATAGGTTTATTGTGGTTATTGTTAATAGTAATATGTTCTTTAAAATGTTGAATACGTATATCAACTATCTTCATTACTGAACTAAAAAAAGAGTCCAAAGATTTTTTGTCAGCTTTTTCCCGTTTTATCCATTTCATACAGTAAGTATGGAGTGAGTCGTGGATGATATTACGACACTCATTCCAATTAATAATTGACGGGGGACGATATTTAGGTCCTTTACTGAGGAATGATTTTAACTCTCGGTCTTGAACGATGTTAAGATCTCCTGTTATAACATGGGAAATGGGTCCATAAATATATGCGGAATTACTGCAATTACATGAAGTAGGTGTATTTTCACTGATATTAACATCTTTACACAATTGACTATAATTAAACACAAATTTCCGGGTAGATTTCTTGTAAATATAACAAATAAGAGGTAGCTCAGTATTGTCAAAATAACCAGGAATTTGTTCTTTAACAGAATGGTCGTTAAATATACCGGCAATATTTACAAAATCAAAGCCTTTATTGACATACTTAATTTTAATAAAATGTTTTTTATGATCTTCAGGGCGATCAATTTTGGGAAATAATTTAGAATAACAATATGCCATAATAATTTGAACAATTTCATACTTAGGACTGCTATATGAAATTGTGTTGCAATCATCCAAAATTTTATTTAACTTATTAACCGGTAACGAACAGAGTTTTGTTAACAGATAATGTCTGCCGTTGTTTTTTGAAATAGAAATTAGGTCCGAAATATTGGTATGATTGGCCCGAAATTTTCTTTGATTGCGATTTGTTCTACGACCGTGAGAATGGTTTTTACGAACAGTTTTAGAAACTACATCCAAAATGTTAACGGAATTGGTTCTAGATATATTACCAATTCCCATGCTATTATCATTTAGACCGAGAGGGTAAACTGTCTGTAATTTTTTAATCCAATTTAATTCAATTATTTTCCGTGATCGTACAAACTTTGAATGAGATTCACCAGGCTGCTTATTTACTACTTCTAAAGGTTGAACTGTTAAATATTTAAACGAATGGTTGTGCTTCTTAAGGTGTTGGTAAATGATACTTTTGAATTTATTTGGTCTTTTAAAACGATACCGATGTTCTTGAGTGCGTTTAGATAAATATCGTCCAGTTTCTCCTACGTACTGAATACCACACCCCGGTTTGTTTCATGTGAGTAAATAAATAATACTGTTTGTTTTTCAAGTTATATCAGTTTCAAAATTTAAAGAAAATGTGCGACCATTAAACGTGGACCTTACCGTATTGTTGGTGGAAAGACGAGGACATGTAAGTCATTTTTTGGCATGAAAGTTCACAATTAGGAAGGTAAACTCATCTCTTTTGTTGTACAGTTTTGTTTTAAACCAATCCTTCTTGTCACTTTCTAGATTTTAGCCAAGATATATAAGAGGCAGACTTGAATGTATCTGTTATATCCCTTATCTCAAGTTTGATGGGATAAACGGTTCAAAAATTACCAAAATTTGAATTATTTAGCGATAAAGCATCCTCTTTATAACGGAAAGAAAACTTAAAGGACACTGCTTACTTCTTTTTTTTTGCTGCCCTAGAATTTCATGTATGAAGTCAGTCTCATATGAATAAAGGAATAAGTCGACAATAAGAGGGGTACAGTTTTCCCCCTGGGAATGTATATTGTTTTAATGAAAAACATACTTTTCGAAAGAATTCAACATCATTTAGGTATAGATATGTAATCATTTCAACTGTTGATAGTATAAACACAAAAAATATATATATGAAAAGCTATCGAATATTCAAAAGTCCTTTTTTTAATTGCAGTTATTTTGTTCCATAAAACTAGTCGTGTACTTTATAACTGGACAGAAAACCCCTGTCTAATCAATGAGATGGTGTAACTGGTAACATTTCCTTTACGATACGTATTACTAAAAAAATAAATAATGTTAGCATTGAGTTTATCGAACGCCTTTATTCCCCCGTATACGAAACACACTTATATAAACCAGAGGCCGATTTCACGAAGCTATCCTAACACATGTCATAAGATATATCTTAGGACATGTCTTATGATCCTCTTAAACTATCCTAGGACATATCTTAGACCTCGTCTCGACGCTGTCTTAAGATGATCTTAGAGCAGGAGCAGGATCTGCTTACCCTTCCGGAGCACCTGAGATCACCCCTAGTTTGTGGTGGGGTTGGTGTTGTTTATTCTTTGATTTTCTATGTTGTGTCATGTGTACTATTGTTTGTCTTGTTTGTCTTTTTCATTTTTAGCTATGGCGTTGTCAGTTTGTTTAAAATTTATGAGTTTGACTGTCCCTTTGGTATCTTTCGTCCCTCTTTAAGCAAAGATATCATAAATCTGTTGCAAGTTCTTTAAGTTTTCAAATATTTACATTGTTTTACATTGTTAAACGTATAAAAAATAAATGTAATTTACATTAAAATTATCTTAAAATGATACAACAAGATACTGTAATATGAAGCTTTTAATAAAATATTGAGGAAAAGAAAAAAAAAGATGACATTTTCTTGAACAAGTGAGTTGAATTCAATTAGCCACTGTATCGGTTATAAGAGGTTAAAGGATAAAATCGTGCATTCTTGATACCAATACATCGAATTTATATTGTTGACAAATCATAATAATCCGTCATTCTACGAAGATTTAAGTTATAAGCAGAAACAGTAGAATAGATAATTAGATAATAATTAGATAAATTGTAAAATTAATATAAAAAATAAGTGTAATTTGTATGAATTAACGTTTGACTATCCTAAGACCATCACAAGACACCTCTCGTGTAGTCCTAACTTTATGAAAAAATTTAAGAGATGCCCTAATTGAGGAACACTTTGTGAAACCTACTTAGGACTAAGATATGTCGGAAGACCATCCTAAGACATGTCTTAGTCCTAAGACAGCTTCGTGAAACTGGGCCCAGGTTTGAAATGTTGTGTTGACATGAATATCAATTATATGGTCATTTTTATAAATTTTCTGTTTACAAAACTTTGAATTTTTCGAACAACTAAGGATTTTCTTACCCCAGGACTAGATTACCTTAGCCGTATTTGGCACAACTTTTTGGAATTTCGGGTCTTAAATGCTCTTCAACTTTGTATTTGTTTGGCTTTTTAACTTTTTTGATCTGAGCGTCACTGATGAGTCTTATGTAGACGAAACGCGCGTCTGGCGTATGAAATTATAATCCTGGTACTTTTGATAACTATTTACACCACTGGGTCGATGCCACTGCTGGTTGACGTTTCGTCCCCGAGGGTATCACCAGCCCAGTAGTCAGCACTTCGGTGTTGACATGAATATCAATTATATGGTCATTTTTATAAATTTTCTGTTTACAAAACTTTGAATTTTTCGAAAAACTAAGGATTTTCTTACCCCAGGAGTAGATTACCTTAGCCGTATTTGGCACAACTTTTTGGAATTTCGGGTCCTAAATGCTCTTCAACTTTGTATTTGTTTGGCTTTTTAACATTTTTGATCTGAGCGTCACTGATGAGTCTTATGTAGACGAAACGCGCGTCTGGCGTATGAAATTATAATCCTGGTACTTTTGATAACTATTGTACACAAAACACGAGTTTCGTCTACGGTTTTCTACCTCAGGAATTAATTATCTTAGCTGTATTTGACTAAACTTTTAGGAATCATTGGTCCCCAAATGCGCTTTAATTAGATATTTTATTTGGTCTTTTTAACAAAATTTAATTCCTGGTATCTATGATGAGTTTATCTACAAAAGTCTCAATTCAGTGACGCTCAAATAAGTTATAAATACCAAATAAAGTACGAAGTTTGCCAGCATTGATTGAGACGGAGGCATTGTATTCCTTTATTCTCCCGGGTATGATGTATACAAAGAAAATCTGGATTCTGATAATGAATATTTATATTAATTCACACATTACGTCTAACTGAATGTTTGGAATTGAAAATAGCTTTATTTTGGTTTTTGTTTATGATATTTTACCAATTAATATTAAATGAATCAGCTTGAATTGTACATTTTGATAAGCTTTTCAAATAAAGTAATACATTTATATTTAAAATAAGTTATTGTCAATTGATATTCGTGTAAAGCTTCGTCAAAACTAAAATTTACAAAATTAAGAATTAAACAAAATGGAATAAAAATAATAAGATAAATGAAATTAAAAAAAAAATGCAATTTACATTTGTCACGTTTATAATTTCTGTAGGAGTGACTTACGAGATGACAAGATTCTGTAGGCGAAATTTGAGAAATGATTTGTTAGTAATATCTTATAACATGATGTCATGAATTTCTGTTTTTAATTAGTCAATAAATATTTCCAAAACCTGCTTCAAACTGTTAAATTTTTTCCAATTCGGCTTTGTTAAATTGTAACCAATTTAACTGTGTTGACAAAAGTACTTACAAATATAATTGGTACAAAAAGAGTCGTCTGCTTTAAGTTTCCCTGAAGTGGCAAAATAATGTTACAATGTTTATACGAGTAATGGAAAGTGTCGTTAAATATTTGAACGCGATGTTAACTTTAATATCATTGTTACACTATTGGAGATCATATGATTATAGACCAGCTAAATTTGCATTTTACCATTGCAAAGGAAGCTAAATGAAAAGTACAAGAAGAAGAGAAATAGTTCAAAAACGTTTTGATTGTACTTTTGATCAAAAGTAAAATCACAAAAATACTAAACTTCGAGGAAAATTAAAAATGGAAAGTCCGTTATCAAAGGCAAAATCAGACAAACCCAGTCTTCATTTGTACCACAAAGTCTAGTTAAATTTTATCATATATGTAGATATTGGTCTGCTTAATTTTCCTTCAAAGAATATTAAATTGTTCTTTGAAGGACACATTTTCGATAACATTTATATATTTTTTTTCTTAATGACACTACCATCATGTCAAAAATTGCAAAAGTTGATAAGATCACCACAGCTTCTGACAATCAATTTAAGAACAAAGGACGATAATACTGTCACCTATATGGCACTATACGGCCTTCAACAATAAGCAAACCATATACCATATAGTGTTTTGTATTCTGTCCTATGGCGATGTTGCTTGACTGCCTTCTTCATCTTATTGCTTTAATTTATCCTCTTGATGCTTTTCTTTTTAACATGGTAATAAAACATTAGGATTTATTTAAATTATGAATTTTCCATTCCTTGAAGAAATGTCACGTCAAAAAGCAACATTAAACAAAATGTACGAGGCTGACGCTTTCTGTTTAAGACTGGATTTTCTGATTTTAGATGACATTGATTTAGGAGGTGACATATGTTTTCTTATTTTGTATGTGACAAGTCCTTCCCTGGGGAAATCGGAATAACTAATATGAATGTGGGCAAAGTTTACTCATTTGTTCTTTGTATGACTTATTCTAGCATTCTTCTATGTAGACAATGTAAGAATATATTAATTATACGAAAATATCCATTTGTTAATTTAATCGATTTACAAAGTTTAGATATATTGTGTAAAACGGCCGTTGTACAAGAGACGATTGTGTATTCCCGTCTGGTTTGTTATCAGATTGATATATCTTATCAATAGAACGCTATAGGGTAAATGTTTTAATATATTAAGGGCTATTGTCCCGGTGCAATATGACATACTGCAGGGGATGACATACATTCCTTAATGTCAGGAAAATAACCCTTTGTAGTAAGTACATAAATGTCACCAACATTGGTGGGTCCTACAGTAAGGACGCAATGTCACTATCCGCAATCTTGTTTTGCTCCACTTTGCTTGATCGCCATTTTGTTTTACTTTGAGCCTATCTATCGGTCGTATCAAACTTTGAGGAGAAAGTATAGAATTTAACATTCAGTCAGGTGTAGGTATATCCGAAAAGAAAACAATTAAAAAATAGCAACAGATATAAAATTCATATCTACATGACAAATTTTAAACTATTATAATATTATTATAGAAAATAGTGCAACTCATCTTTTTGTCAATAAGACCACTAACGATTGTTAAATTAAATTTTACCAAAAACATACTTGTTAGTTGAACCACAATGGAATAAAGAGGCAAATTGCATCAAATAAATTACCATTAGCCAGTCTGAGAACCCATATCTAGACTAAGGATAATGCTGTCCTCGATTTGCCGGTGATTAGTTATTTTGGAGCCGGTGTCTCCTTGACTATATCTGAAATATATGTCAACAATTTAAACATGATACGGGTTGTCTGACATTTATAGAAAGGATTAATGCATTAGAGGTGTTTCGTTATTCCAATCTGGTTTGCAATTAAATAGATACATTTCTTTGAAAAGAATACTAGAATATACGGTTAGATTTTTCTTCATCAAGAATGCCAACGGTCATCTATACTTGAAAACAAATATTTTTGAAATCAAAGTCAAAGCTTCGTGTTGAAGGCCGTACTTTGACCTATAGTGGTTTGCTTTTACAAATAATGACTTGGATAGAGAGTTGTCTCATTGGCACATCATCTTATATCTATAAACATTAACTCTGATTTGTTTTTTGAAATTTGCCTTAAAAAACAATTATATAGCAGCATCAAAATACCGAAATGTGATAGTCATATAGTTGTACTATCAATTAACCACAGCACAGATTTATATTTCCTATTTTGTCAATACCAATACTTTACTTTACTCACTTAATAATGTCTATAATAGGAGTTCAGTATTTTTGTGATTTTACTTTTTATCTAACAAATGTCAGAAAACGCAGGTTCATGTCTATAGCAGACTAACAATGACAGAAAAAACATGTGATGGGTCTACAGATGACAAAAAAAATACGAACTGACGAAAGTCTGTAATGGGCTAACAGACACCAACGACAAATTCAAAACTAATAAGTCGATCGAAACTAAACAATTGCCACGAACGGTACCTTAACGTTCTTGATCAGCTAGTCATACTATAAAAAATCCAGATATCTATATATTTAGCAAAGAAAATAAACCACAAACATACTATTTTTTTTCAGTCACATCTTTAATATTGTAAATTTAAAAAAACATAGGAAATTGCTAGAAAAAAAGTGTCCTTAATTTCTGTGTATCCCACTTAACACAAACCATTCTCCGTTCCATTCAATACTTAGAGAACTTACGATCAGTATCAAATCAATTATAGACTAATCATTTTTCACTCTATTAGTTTATCCGGAATTATATGCTGTGACCTGTTAAAAAATAGAAATCCCAGCGTCACCATAGTCGTATTGATTTCACAACGTAAATAATCACTCAATTTAGAAATAGTTTTTTTTGTAAGATATAGTGATTTGAGTCTAAACTTTTTAAATGTGAACTAAAGAAGACATGGGGTAAATGTCAAAAAGTAAGCCACCTTACAAAACAAAAACAAAAAAATACTTTTTCTTCTAAAAATGTAAACAATGCCAACATGAGAAAGTATATTTCGATAGATGACAAGGATGTCACAATTTTTTTTTTTTTTATTTTTTTTTATAGCAAATGACAATTTTTCAATATACATTTTGTTGCTGGATCCAATTATATTTTTGTAAACGTGTTGTCTACAATGTTTAAGGTTTTGAAGTACAGTCTCTGAAAAAAATGCGCCATGACTTTGATTGATCTGTTCATAGTAAACATTACTCGTTTCTCCGAATCTATGTTAACATTGGTGTCGATGTTTCTTGCGTTACTAATTGACAATAAAGGGTCTTGTTCAATAATTATTTTTTTGGCAGAGAAGTCAGATTTCAGATTTTAAATCGTAAAGATTGAATGTTGAATGCAATATTAATTTACAAACTTGTACATATAGATATTAGAAAAATGTGTCCCTTTCGGAGGATCCGAGTTCAACACCTTTTCCTGGAAGGGATCATTACGCTGAATCTGTAGCTTTCTGTTTAGTGTTTGTTGTTTGTTGTTAGTCTTCTCATATATTTTTTGTCGTAATGTTTTTCTTCGACATATGTTTTTTACTCCCCGTTTATTAATTTAGGGAGAAAAAGATGGAGCGTAGTAATTTGTTCATAAATCAAAACAAAAACCTAGTAAAGTAAGGGTTTGACAGTTTCTCTTGACAGCTAGATAACAGTATGGTGTACATATATCAATATATATTTTTTAGATAATAATTGATCAAATTTCATAATCCGTATTACGACTTTAAATTAAATGTCGAGCATTTTTTTAATTCGTGCATGGTTATGAATTGAATTAATTGTAGAATGAGTTGAAAAACAGCATACATCGTCGTTGTTGGTTTAAACTTTTGGTTCATCTCTTACTTTCTTATCACAGGCCATACATACACTTGGTGATGGAAGTTTTTAACGACATTGACTGCCTGTACAGCCCTTGCATGGTCGGTAGGCACTTGTCTCAGAATTACTTCTTCATATAAAATGTAATACTAGTATTGTATTGAGTCGTTAAGGTATATAGAGGGGAACATATGAGACATGTGCCTGTGCTATTTTTTTAAAGCAATGCACACATATTAAAAAAGAAGCTTAGCCCCTAGCTTTCGGACAAGGACATTAACAGTTACCTTATCAAAGTCAGGAAAGAAAAGCTATCGGTACACAGTTTTGATACTAAAAAAATATACGAAAATAGTTAAATATAAATTATTTTTGAATTATTCTACGTTTTTAAACTAATATATACGTTTTGCAATAATTTAAAACTCTTCCAAGTAAACAAAAAAATGTAACAAACTTTGACATATTTACTTGTTTTATGTTAAAAAAAAACCATGTCATTTGTGTTATTCCCTATCGTAAGAAAGAAAAAGACAGTGACCTATATTAATACTCTTTGGTTTATGCAAATTGCCAATACCTCAAAGACATTTAGATACACACACTGAGGGACGACACTGAGTGAATAAGGCAAACATAAAGAATTCAAATTATTACAAATCAATGTTAACTATTGTAATAATACAACGTCTATGTATTGACCGGACAGCATTGATATAATTTATGTTTTTTGCTTTTCGTTTCATTTGTTTCTGTAGCGGATATACTCAAGATCAATTTCTATGATCACCTAAGCTTGTAGTTGTCATTTCTTTGTTTAAGATAATGGTGATCATCAAGATAGTGTCCCAGTACAATTCATTAATCTTGTGTTGGTCTACTTATACAGTATATCATTTAGATACATAAGTAGAATGTTTATATAGCATGAGAAATAGGTTAGCCTGTCCATGTTTGTTTCTTCACATTTCGACAAGTTAGTGCTAGTGGTCATTGTGATATATAAAACTGTTGAACCGTTAACATCTGAACCACTGTATTAGTTTTCACGTTCTACTGCTGATAATCGTCAGACTTTACAATATAGGCAGCAGATTTAACAAAATCGTACAGAAAATACATAAAAACTCACACAGAAAGGCAGTTGAAGATTTATTAAATTTTACGAATATATCTACATGGCTGACGTAAATGACGTAAGATGAATGCTAGTTACTGTAACTCTCTAGAGAAAATATGACAATTATTACTAATGTCATTTGTAATGAGACATCTTTATAACTTATGACATAGTCATATTAATATTACATATGGGTATTTTTAAATGCCTCCAGACATTTATCACAGAAAGCAACATGATATGCAAACATTTACATGCATACAAACAGTTCGTTTTGGAAATGAAAATGATGAAGAGTTAAATCATTAATGATGTTAAAATAAAGTTTTCATTAACATGATGAGGTGATGAAGCAGAAACTGTAATTATCTATTTTGATTTATTATTGAAATGCATTCAAATGTAATATCTATAGTAATTTTTAGACTAGCAATGAACAAAGTCGATAAATACTACCCAGTGCGACTAATGAACCACGTAAATATACGTCATATAATCAGAGAATAACTAATGGCCTTGATTTTAGATAATACTTTAAAAAAGATGAAAAGAGAACAATGATATTTAAAAAATCCAGACAATAAGATACAGGAACGAGGGAATCAAATAAAAGAAAAAAATGGAATAGACAATTACCATATACTGAAAGAAACAATTTATCTTCTTTTTTGTGGTTGCAATTTGACAATTGCTTACACTTCACTATCGGTAAACGATCACAATTCTCAATCGGTTTCAATTCCAGGTTTTTTGTCTCGTCACAATAAGATACAGTTACAGTTATGTTTAAGCTATAATGCAACAGAACTGAAGTTTTGAATATTTGTCCAAGTTTTTGATGGGGGTTGCGTTTCACAGTCTTTACTATTCTATTTTGCGTTTTTTGTAAAAAAAAAAACCATATCTGTTAGCTTTTATTCTATTTCAGCCGTGGCGTTTTCAGTTTATTTTGGACTTGTGAGATTGGTATATTTCGGGTCACTTTTTTATGTCTTTTGGTATTCATTTTGTTAAACCGGCTCTTTGAAGACCTGTTGGTGACCTTCTGCTGTTGTTTTTTTTTATTTGGTCGAGTTGTTGTCACTTTGACACATTCCCATTTCCATTCTCAATTTTAAAATTTCATAAATATATTTTTTCAATTGAATGGTAGAAATAGTACTTATTATTTATTTTATTTTACCATTTATTACTTACAAACAAAAATACAGTATTTATAGAATTGTTGACGTTCACTGATTGACCGAATGCGCGGTGCTTGTATGTGGGCTATACTAATCGTCATCTGTTTTCTTATAATTCATCAAATCTTTCGATCAAATACCCTGGAGATTTTACAAAACTCAAGATTATAGAAACTATGAATCAGTCCTACTTGTATCGACGAGACAAACACATCTGTTCCAACATATCTCTGAAAATAACTGCAAATCTAGGCGATTAATTCAACTGTGTCATTTTAAGGTAATTTATTCTTTATTGGTCGTACATAAATCCGAAATCTGTCCTTTTTTAGCCCAGTGTGGGTTTATAATTTATTCCTGCTAGTATCAATAACCCCAAACATAGTTACTGAATTAAATATAATTTTATAGGCATCTATAGTTTATGACAAATATAGTGTCATGCCTCCGATCCTCTTTGACAGTCTTAGTAATATTTAGATACATTTTATGATAGATGACAGCAGAATCAATCATATATAATACATTCCAAATGCTTTATTATTTTTCTTGATGAAGAATGATACCTGGGTTGATTTAGAGAAACAGTCGCATGCTAAACAGTTGTAAAATAGAAAATCTGTGAAAAGACGAATTAAAACTTATCAATAAAGACTCGTTTTCTGGAACATTTCGTGTCTACATCAATATATTCTATTCTTATTCACTGTTTGTTAAAATTGTAATACACTTCGTTATATCAGTTTGAAGATATTTATTACAAACACCAGGTTATCAAGCCATCTCCTTCATTTATCACAAATAAGACACATGTTTATTCCGTTCGAGTACTGTGGCAACTGCATTTAGTCGTCTTTCTAACTTCTAAGCAACTTTTGGTGAATGAAGTTAAAAAGTCTATATACGCAAGCAAAGATGAAACGATACGGCACGCTTATTCGTGCCATGAACTCGTCATACATTTCAACAGCTTCCATCATTCTAATTGAATTTGGAGAATTGGTATTGATCTTTTAAGGCAATCAAAGCGTTTGTATTATATTCAATGTAAGCGACTGTGGGTGGAGATTTTTTTTAATTTGAAATCCGGAGAAAACAAGTATGTTCAACATTTTTTTTTACTGGATTCGAAAGTCAAACAGTTTAAATAAATATATATTGAAAAAACTCTTCCAATGTCGCAAGACACAACAAGCCTGTCAGATATTTTTATTCATTTAATTTTCCATTTTGTCTCACATATTTGCGTATGACTTATAAGATTTGGCGCCCATTCTTTTATTATTTTGTTTTCAACGCGCTTCAACTGCGGCATTGATATGAATTCAAATCACGGACACTTGTCTGTGATTCTTTTTCCTCTACGACAAGTGCCTGTGCTTCAATTGTTTTGATCATGCGCCCCTGGAGACGAAGATGCGCGCAGGACGTACAATATTTAGCCCGGTATCAACTTTTTTCCATTTCATTGAATTTAATACAAAACCCAACAAAACCTTTCTAATATGTATCTTTTCGGGAGCCTTACCAGATTAGTGTTTAAAATGTCGCTGTGGATAAATCCTTATCTCATATCTTGTTTTGTAATATGACAACTAAACGCCAAATATGTTAATTCCAAAATGTTTATTACATCAAAATTGTCACACTATCAGCAATTTCTGTACAAAAGTGTTAAAGTTATTAATTTTTTTTACCATTTCAGGAGTTGGACAAACCATATTAGCTTTTTCTTTCGGAACATTGAAAATGTCAATTAAGAAAGCTTAACAAAAGTTCAACAGGGGACAATATCTGTATATCATCGGGATTTGATAATATATGCCGAAAATTCCAAATGTTTAGATATTAAGACGATGACGTAGGAGTGCCAATGAGATAACTCTCCATCCAAAACACAATTTGTAATACAAAAAACATTATAGGTTTTAAGTACGTTATTTAACACGCAGCCTTGGCTCACACCGATGAGTAAGCTGTAAATGATCTCAAACATTACTAGTGTCAAACCATTCAAACGGGTAAACCTACTGTCTAATATAGTTTAAAAACGAGAAACGAGAAACCCTTATGAATCACATCAACAAAGGACAACTACTGAACATCAGGTTCCTGACTAAGGAGAGTTGCAAACAAATTCAGCGGGTTTAAACGTTTTAATATTACACACAGAAGGACGGACTATAAAATATCAATTGAAACGGCTTAACTCAATCAAAAGATATATAAGCATAAGTGAACATATACTGAACGAATAAATTTTTATTTAAATACAAAATCTTGTTGTGTTTTAGTTTTTGCAATGACGTCAGTTTCCATTCGACTCTTATTTTGAATGCCCTTTCAATGTCATTTGAATTTTTGAAATTGTCTTTGGTGAAATTTAGTGGTTGATGCTAACATATTTTCATGATGAGGTTTTCAACAACATGAAAGTCCAGTTATCGGTTTAACTTCCTATTTTGGTATCACATGAGGTACAATATATATGTCTACCTTCTTGTTTATTTTCAAATGAATTCTCCAATCCTGACTCATGACATGTTTTATTGACTAGTCTGTCATTGAACTCAAATCGACCTTTACTCGTTTTGGGTTGATTTTTTTGTGGCTTTTGATTGATGTCCCATTGACGCTTTCCGCGAGTTTCTTTTTTAACTATATTCATTTATAAAGAAACAATACATTTTTTTATATTTATTAACAGTCCTGTCAAAAAGTAGATAAACTTGTCCATAACACACATCAGGAGTAAATCCCAATCTGTTATTGGTAAATATTAGACCTTCATCTTAAGATCTTAGTTATTTACACAACCATAAATAATGAAATCCCATGAGATATTAAAATGTCGTATTTTTCATCATTTACAATTGCCTGACCAGACAATTTAATCCAAAATGACAGAATTATAGTTTAAACGAAATAGAGTGTATTTTTTCATACATACAACCATTACTTTAACAGAGTTTATAGAAAACATCACATTTACTGCAAATTCATTTTTTAATGTTAAAGGTTTTTCATACTTCTACGAGGAGCTGTCTATATACACAGAGCAATTTGAAAGATGCGCGACATATCAGAACGGGAGCAATTCAAGGATTTAGTTTTAATTAGATTGATATTCAGACAATCTTCAGTAAACTCACATTTAACCATTTAATTTTCTATTATCTACATCTATATTTAGAGATATTAAAAGCATGTCTTATAACTCATAATGTGATCAAGCTCTTTAGTAGTTTGAATGACAGTGTATTAACTTCTAATGTCATTTTTGATTAATTCTAAAATCGGCAATGGCGAAATCCTAAATGAAAAAGAGTTAAAAAGTTAGTATTTCCATCTTGATTTTGAATGTTTACCTTACTTGATAGAGATGAAATTGATTGATAAAATCATATGAATATTTCTACATTTTGCCAATAATTTCGCTAATATATATTTATATACAGTAACAGCATGTTTAAATGTTTAAAGAATTGTGCTACGATGCACACTAAATATTGTATAACCGAACTATGTTTATTGATAGACTAACATTCATAACAACACATTAAAAAAAATCAATGAGTTAAATCCCAAAGAAATACCAATACATCGCTCACTTTAACTCCAAAACGAACAAAAAATATATATAGAATAATATATGCATTTTTAAAAACTTTATTATCATTATTTCAAAAAAAAAAACTGTATCGCGTTTTAGATGAATTCATTGTTGTTTGCATAGCGTCGAGTTGCCAATATGCTATGCATGTTCATAGCAAAAACCAACTAACATAGTCCGCAGCTGGTAAAGTCTGCCACGTAGGAATCGACTAGAATAAAATGTTTGGGACTTGAATTTCGTGAAGGATAAAGCCTTAAGGAAAGGAACAAACATCTTGCCATATAATAGCACTTAGACAGTTGTTAAAAGAATTTTTTAATGTGCAGAGAGAATGGCAATCTGCCTGCACGAAGCATTGGATTTAAAACCAACGTTAGTAAGATATTTACTACAGAACGTCCTAGGGATGAAAAGATAACATTCTAAAATTTGGGATAGGAATCATAACATGTAAAACATATTATATTACAATCACCCCCAATTTGAGTGAAAGGAAATGATGTGTGTAAATACAAACAATAAAATATAACAAAAACACATGACGACGATGATGCAAACAAATTTATACACAATCATGTAGTAACTGTAATTATTTGACGAGACTTCCCTAGAGGGACTTTATATGCTCCAATCCCCCGATAAACGACATGGTTATGATGACTATGATAAACTAATATTTATTCTTTATTTTTTTAGCCGGAGTCCGCCTTCGATTGTCCATTACAGAAATGAGAACGAGTCAGTGTGAATATCTAAGTGGAAGAGACATACCATTTTCACAACATTCCAGAAATGTAGCTCGTAAGATATTAGTTTTCACGATCTCTCATGTATTCAATTCTAATATTTTTTAAGGTAATCCCAAGTCCCAAATATGTACCCTAAAATAAAAATCTCTATGATAATGTTCTAATTTAACCAACAAAACAACATAGCACTACCTTGCATCTAGCCTTCACGAACTTATTTTCCAGACTTGTTGATTTTTAACTTAAACATACCAATAATGATCGAAACCCACCAATATCCGAATGGTAATAATAAAGTCGAACTTAATTGAATCAACAAACATATTTGTACTTACATTCCCGCTAATAAAAGTTGTTAATGTATACTAATCTGACACCTTTTGCACTCAGCTAAGAATGTTTAACAATATAATATCACCTTTGCGACAATCATTAAGATGCTCTTATTCTACAAAAGTGGTATCAAATGTCTATATCTGTCTTGTAGAATTTATTCAAGTAAATTAAAGTGGGTTTAGTGAAACTTTTGCTGTTATAGTACATACAATCTACTAGCATTTCTATTTCCAATTGCAATCGCATAAAAAACATTTGACTTCTCTATTCTTTACACTAGTATTCCAAATCCCAAACAAAAAGACTGTTAAACTTTTTTTCGTTTCAAAGAATGTCTATGTTAGATATATATCTTGTTTCGGGAAAGGTTTCTTTTTACGATGTAACGATTATAACACAATATTGACTGCTCTACGCCAATTTATGACATCTTTTCATAAAATGTCTGTTCGTTTTGCTCACAAACTGTGTCAAAACATTGGAATCTAAGCGACGGTCATAAATCTCTTCCAAGTCAAATATACGACAGTTTTTTTTCTTTTCGTTTGTTGTGTTTAAGATTAAGATTTTGCTATTTGACAAAGGACTTATGTTTTGAATTTTTCTTGGATTTCTGTATTTTTGATATTTTCCCTTTAAATTGTGTGATTGACCACATTTTTGTAACATTTGAAGGATACCTGTTGGAACCAGCTGTACTCATCACATTCCTGATCCCCCTTTTTCATGTTAGGTCGACTCCATACAAAGGCCTTCTACGAAGTAGTTCAAATAAGCTATAATTATTTTTTTATTTTACTTTCAACTGTTTATATGATGTCCAATCACTAAATAATCTGATGTTGAACGCGTTTAACCCTTCAAGCTAAGATAAAGTATACCACACTTTATATAAGTTAAATCTGCAACACATTATGTCTCATCTAGAAATTGACAATACGGGTCATCTAAAAGACCAGATTGGCGAATTGTTGAAGCAACATTTTAGCATCACCTGTATATGGGTTATATAACTCCAAACGTAAATAATACTGCAGGGCTTCCAATTGTCCATAATGATTTTATTGATTTGGTGTTAATGTTTACAAGAAAGCTATTGAACTAAGTTTTAAAAGTTAAAATTATCCATTTGAAAGTTCTTATGATGTCGCCATGAGATGAAAAAAAAAGTAAAATCACAAAAATACTGAACTCAGAGGAAAATCAATTTGGAAAGTCCATAATCACATGGCAAAATCAAAAAACAAAACGCATCAAAAACGAATGGACAAGAACTGTCATATTCCTGACTTGGTACAGGCATTTTCAAATGTAGAAAATGGTGGATTAAACCTGGTTCTATAGCGCTAACCCTCTCACTTTAATAACAGTCTCATCAAATTCCATTACATTTACATGATGCGTTAAATAAACAGTCACAATCAATAAAATAGTCAAAATATGGGAACATCAGTGGAAAGACCGTGGTACATCCATGTCAAAATTGCTTAAACACAATTCCGTCCTTTAATTTTCAGCTGTGACATAACTGAGTGAAAGAAAATTTCAAAGATTTCGTTCAGTCTCCATTCGCCGTGTGAGCTTTGAATGTCATCAGGGTTCCTATCAATGGTTTCATGAAATTTTTATATTCAGCGTAACAACATCCAGAAACTTACCAGTTGTACAAAAATTAAATGAATCTCAATATTATTAAAACTAACGATTTACGTGAGCATGTTTACTCTAATATAAAAAGAGCTTATCCGTCAAAAACCTTAAATATAAGACATTTACTATATACTAATTCATACGATACATTTATTGATGCCACACTTATATGTGTTACTTTGAAGCTTATTGGTCGAATAACCTCATCATAGATGCCAGGATTAAATTTTATATTAACGCCAGGCGCGCGTTTCGTCTACAAAAGACTCGTCAATGTTCCGCGTACTGTTGGTTGTCATTTCGATTTCAGGTTGTCGGTGATCCTCAGGTGTTTCGTCTCTCTCATTTATATGTGTATACGGTACACGAAACAATTATAACCTTCTGATATAAAACATGTAGGTTGAACATCAACTTTCCAAAAGTCAATACAACCAAAACACATACTTTAATCAAAGACAGTAATTGTGTTATATTTCAGATGATACAATATCTAAATAGTATCCTGGTATAGATGCCTCATTCTTTATGTTCTGTCTGACACATCAGTTATCCTTGGTCTAATTGTCATGCTTAAATGTCTTTACAAAGGATTAGATAATATAAAATGCGTCGATCAATAGTGTTTTGTCTAAAATTTCTTTATTACTAGCCATGTCTTAATAACATATGGCACTCACATTTTTTTTTTAATTCAACATCACTTCGATTTATAACAAATAGTCTAAAAAAATTGACACATTTTTCATTGTCAAAACTCCAAGTTTTTCAGTTGGTTATTGTTCAACAACTCATGTTCAGTATAATCGTTGTAAAATGTAGATTTATTGTTTTACATGTTTTTGTTGGTCATTACATTATGTTTAGTGCAGCGATTCCTTTTGTTGTTGCTTATTTTCCTTCAGTGCTATATACTAAGTACATGATATCTTAAATATCAAGACTTATCCTTGATAATAAAAAAAACTAGTATTTTCTCTTTCTTTAGGATTACAACTTTATTTTGTTTTTTAAATCATTAACAATCACATGATTGTCATATAGGACCATATACATGAGTTATATTTGGTTCATGTTTTCTGTTTTAGATTTAGAGCGAGCAGCATGTGCCTTTGCCTTATTGTGTATGATATCGATGGTAGTTGGATTAGTGTTGGGAGGATATGGACTTTTAGGCAAAAATTTGAAAATGTTTGTTTGGGCTTCAATTTGTTCTCTGACAGCAGGTATGTTCATTACTACTTTATTTTTCTAAGTGGATAATCAATCCAAACTCATACATTGTTTGTGACACACATACACACGCGCATTGAGTTAAGTTAGTACAGACTGAGTGTAATAGTAACTGATATATCCCATGACAACTGCTATCAATGAAAAATCAATAATTTGATTATAAGATTTTGGGATCTTGCAATATGAACGATTTCACAGTACATGATTTCTTCAAACATCAAACTTCCAGACTGCACACAAAAAATATAGATTTGCAGGTTTAATTTTGTTTGTACCAGGGAGCTAGACATCGTAAACAATAAACAACATGGAAAGTTGTATGACCAAGCGCCAAAATATAGAATTCAACAGGCAATAAAATGGAAGACAAAATTCGGGTTACTGATGAATGCAATAAGGGGCTATACCAGAAATTGGTAAACGCGGAGCAGATGAATGAACCGTTAGATAAAATATGTTCGGGTATGAATTCAGATGCAAATTCAAAAACTACAATGCATCATGACAATACCTCTTTCTAATCTTTGTAAAATAAGGAAAGTAACACTTGACGTAGGCGGTTTTCTGGATTTACCATCAGGAACGCTCAAGTCTAAACATTTGAATGCCAGGGTTGTATAAAAACGTAGAAATGCTTAGAGCTTATGACTAAAAGAAAACTTAACAGAAAAGACAAAATTCATCAAAGGTAAACCTGAATGAGTATTAACATTTTTTTCATAATGTCATTCTTTTCCAAACGGGAATTTTATAAAGCAATACTATGAACGAATGGCGAGAGCACCAAAATGATATTCAAACTAAAAAATCGTAAACAAACTGTCAAATGCGAAACTATCAAAACAAAGAAAAAAGAAAAAAAACAGTACACAAACTACAACCCAGTGCCCCATCGTATGACGTTTACATATCACAATTAATATGTTTCACTTGCACATGTTCATTTCAATACGGACTTAATTACTAGTAAGAGGAAACATAATTATAAGGAAGAACAATAGAAGAAGACACTATATTTTTTACAGTTCCCATTAGCAATTTGTTGACAGATACGATATATGTTTCTCTTATCACCGGCGTCATGTTTTGACGGTCTCGGATCTTTATATAACCAATATAACGCAACCAATCTAACTACGTTTGGGATTCATTCGATTTTCGTCGTTACCTTTATTTGCATATTTTGAAATATTTTTCTATTTGAACATCTATAAATCACTTTTGCCCAAAACAAGTCTCCACTGCTTTAATGAATACATTTTGACAAATAAATTAGAAACATCGCTGCCACTTAAAATTCTTCTTGAGTTAGTAAGATCATATAACGTACATTTCTGAATTTATTTAAATTCTTTTATTATGCTATATCCGGGTTATGAGGATCATCCTAGTTTTTCAGAAAGTGTACTAAGTAAATGTTCTATACGATTTTACCAAATGTAACCAAAACTATTTGAAAGGTAAACTAACAAAAATCCGACCTCCATGAAAAATTCAAAACTGAAATTCCGTTATCAAATGGCATTATCAAAAGTTCAAACACATCACACGAATGGAAAACAACTTCCACATTACTGAGTTGGTTCCAGCATTTACTTATGCAGAAGAAGGTCGATTAAACCGTGTTTTATATCTATAATACGCTTGCTTATACACTTTGTAAATTCTTTGTGGTTGGTTGTCTCATTGACTCGTGTTGTACAACTAATTGCATATAATGATTCACAGTTTTTAATTGAATTCGAAGATTTCGAGTAGAACACTAATACGACTTGTTTTCAGACATTTATTTAAAAATTGAATCCTTCTTTTTGTAACTTTATTGGGGTGTAAAAGCGTTGACCGAAGTAAATTTTGTATGAAGCGCTTCCTTTTAAAAATGTACGCACGGTCAACGCTTTTACAACCCTACGAAGTTACAAAAAGAAGCATTCAATACTTATAATTACATTTTTTTAGCTATGATTATGAAAACACGAATTTTATATTGTTTTTAATTTAATTCACCTGTGCACTTTATTGTGGGACCACATGTTAACATGTATGATATGTTTTATTGAGTGATGCAATTGCTGAAGAAAAAAAACGTGCTGTGCAATTAACTAATCAGAATAAAGTATTATAATGAAACAAACATCTTATGTAATTATTGTCTCTTAATAAGTAAAAAAATTAAAAACTATGACCCTTTCAAATATTTTTTTTTTGGTAAAAGTCAACAAGTATGAATTTGTAGCGGGCGAAGTAAAAAAAACCCTGCTAAAACAAATGTCAATCATGTTTTGAATGGCTTAACATTGGAATGTACGAAACAATAATAAAATAAGTATATAATAAATGTCATAAAGAATACAAAATCACAAATACAAAAACAATTACTAATGATGTTCTAGATATTATTGCTACGAAGCATTGATTCTACAATTTGTTTACATGACGGACTGCAAACGGAATTTTTTTCACAATCCAAGATATAGTTGTTTTTACATATATTATTTCTTTATATTACAGGTATGTTGTTGACCCTATCAATCGCCTTATTTCACGGAAAATCTCATATACTACGCAAATCAGAGCTTTTGAGTGGTTATCTAATACCATTTCAAAAAATCATCAATGAATCCAGAACTTATAGTTTTGGTTGGTCATTTGTATTAGCATGGATTTGTGTGTTTCTGTGTTTTACGTCATCATTTGTGTGGCTTTATAAGGCACAGGATCCGCAAAATGCTCGCAAACCAGGAACACAGTACTATGTAAAACATCGAACTCACCAAGGCATCGAATATATGTCGTATATACAAGACAATGAAGATTTGTAGCAGAACATTTTATTTTTTAATCTTGTCTTCTTTTTGCACGGTTTCATTGTTTTATATCACAGACTTTTTACTCACATAAAAAAACAATAAATTTATTTACTTATTAAAATGTTTTATTCTAAATCGATTTATACATATCTGATGCAAACACACAAAGTTATACTCAAATTATGTCAAATTTTATACTTAATATAAGAATAGTAAAGGGATTTGTTGTGAATCTCAATAAGACACACTAGAAGTTACTAATACGTTCTCTCTCTCTCTGCGCGTAATTATCAAAAACAGTGTTAGAGTTGTTATTTTTCTTTAATACATTCTGTCGTATATATGTTGTGTACAATATATTTTGTTAAAATTATAATGTATACCGTGTTTTTGTATAAGTTATAAGTTTTTTGTCACATATTTTCTTGTACTAGGTCATACAGGTTAGTCTTCTAAAAACCATTAAACTTCTGTTTTATGTTTTAAATTCCAATTTATATTCTTCAACCTTACATTTGGTGCTATTATCTTTTTCCTAAAACTGGAAATTACTATATCTAAATGGTTAACATTCTAATTTAAGTTTTCTCCTTATACCATATTAATATCTATAAACAGTCTTTTTTTCAATGCTCTTCAACTTTGTTCTAGTTTGGTTTTATAAATATTTTGGTATGAGCGTCACTGATGAGTCTTATGTAGACAAAACGCGCGTCTGGTGTACTAAATTATAATCCTGGTACCTTTGATAACTAATTTCGTGGTCTTATAATGTTTCTATATACATGCTCAGTATTAGTCGGTAGCATGTAGACAAATATGACAGACATATATGAAACAAAAGACTGAATGCTTGCATCAACTATTTGTGTAAAGCACTTCATAAATCACTGATAACTTGTACACAAAAATTGGTACAAATTATAATTTGTACAACATTACAACTTCTACACAACATCTTTATATATACTAGTCAACAAAAGAAATGATACACGACTTTGAAATAAAATTTATCAAAAAGTATAAAACCAAATGAGATAAACTATTTTAAAAAGCTTCAATTTGCAATGTATGCACATGTGATAAGGAAAATCGAAACTTGTCGGAAAGTATCTAAATTCCATGTAAACGATCATAGGGTGCAATTAGTTTTGCGGAAAGTTGAATGAAAAATCGATACATAATTTTCTAAGTACTAAATAAAATTTCAAAATTGTTTTAAATCTCAAAAAATGCATTTTTTTAAAATTTTCGTCTCAAATCAATGCTTAAGATGTGAAAACAACACACAGTAAATTTGGAATCTTTTGAATTAGTTTTAAGATTGCTACCGCTTTTTGAATATCACTTTACACATACTGGCTATGGTAAATCAGTTGATAATGTATACATTTTAACGATTTCTCGTGGGGCCGAACTTTGCTTAACAAATAAACGAAGAAACTGTATGATTTTTAAAACCAAATTGATGGCAAACATTGTCTTTACCTTTAAATGAGAGTTTGGCATCATTAGTTGGAAATTCTGTTTTTAAAATTGTCGTTTTATGTAAATTTAAAAAAAACAATCGCAAAAAAAAACGTCATGAAAGCAAAAAAAACCCTTTTTTTTTTAAACGGATTAATATTTCCATGACGATTAAGTATTACAACCTTCAATTTGGTCCAATGAACAGAAAACTTTATCTTTAATTTGAAAAAAAGTCTTGTATCGTTTCCCTTGTTGACTAGTATATATTCAACTCTAATTACGACAACTTAACGCTTTCCTAACTATTATTCTTTTCGATTGTTTATGAAATGGGACATAACTAAGACTAAGTCAACACACATTTGAACGTTGCCTCACAATCATGCAAACCATTATTAGAACATAAAATATGAAACAGTTTAATCAATACGTTTAATGCCATTTTGAGCAAGATGCACAGCATCTATCTTTGTATCCACGATAGGCACATCGTCGTCTAGAAGCCATTCTTCCGCAAAAGGACCGTTTGTCGATACATGTTGCGTCATCTGTGTAAATAAAAAATCAACATATTTACTACTTAAAAAATTATGTTGTTTGTTTATCAGGCAGATCATTACGAAAGGTTTAATTGAGATAAGCAAGATTGAGTTTAGATCTTAAAGTATGAATACAAAAATATGGGATCAAACTTCAGAATGAATGCAACCCGACTTATCTCCCTTTTTTGAGTTTTTACGGACCAAGTACAGTTAATTTGTATATATTTGTGTTTTGTAATGGCTTTACTTTGTTTTAGTGTTTGTGTTTGTTTCATGTTTCATTTGTTTCTTTTCTTGATACAAAAGTGCACGGTGTTCAATAAATAAATAACAGAAAAAAGACTTGATATGGGATATCCATCAATGAAACAAAATTGACACTAAATACAAAGTCAATATATAAAACGAAAAATTAAATGAGATTTGTTTTTAAATATGAAACACCAATTAATTTCTTCAATACTTTACGACACTATGCTGGTGTTGTTGTATGTGTAGTCATGTCCAAAATCTGTTAATTTTTCAATAGTCGTGACCTTTTTGTGTATTTAGGAATTTACGTCTGTGATTTTATAATGATTGTAGGTTTTTCTTCTTTTCAATGGCTGTACACTAATCCATAATAACTAGGATTATGGAATTAAACAAATAGGGCCTCGTTTCATGTTATCACTTAAACATAAATAATGCCATGACCCTAGTCGATTGCTTTCTAGAAGCCATCATTAAGAAAGTTACGGGTGTTTTGCTGGTTTATTCATAAGTCAACAAACGATGTACAACAGTCAACACAATAACCTGACCTGACTTTACTTCAACATAGGGTTATACTACGGACCATGTAAGCAGAATATGGTATACTTTTTCCTGCATTTAGTAGACTATATAATTTAATTTATGACAAATAAAGTGTGATATGGTCTTTGTGCGTACAGCTAAGACTTGTATAATTATAGATTATCGTTGATTCTCTCATCGAGATTGATTTTCTCGCTTGAGCTGGTACAGCGAAAGTAAGAAAAGCAATCGAGTTGAGATGATCAATGATAATCTGTTTATCGCTATTTTACCTATGACGACGTCGTCAATTTCAATGTCATTTTCGCTAGCAACACCACGTGGCACCTTAGTTTTTAGCGATAATTTTTCCATATCAAGCGAGAAGCATGATATGAAAATTATCACATAAAAAGACCAAAGGAAAAATGCACAAAATAGCGATAATACACTTTTACGCGTGAGAATATGTTAAAAAATTCGAAAAGTAAAAAATGTTGAGGGTTATTACCAAACAAAATGATTACACAGATTTATAAAAGAAGGATGAATGAAATCGACACATTATAAGTTTTACTGTCAACATCACGTTGTTTACCAGTATAATCATCTAAACTGCAATTATACTGATTTTGTATTATTTCTGATCGTGACAATGTGACTGAAAAGTAAAATCAAAAAAATACTGAACTCCGAGGCAAATTCCCCTGATTCCCTAATCAAAAGTTGAAATACATCAAACGAATGGATAACAACTGTCATATTCCTGACTTGGTACAGGCATTTTCTTATGTTGACTGATTGTGATTTTGCAAGGTGGATTAATCATTCATATCAGGAGACCATGACGTTACACCCAGTCTCCAACCTTTTAGACTTCATGCATTCAATCAGATTTGTTTGTATCGTTTATTTGTCTTTGCTGAAACGATTGACGAAATTTGAACATCTGTAAACTACTTTTCCGCTAAAAAGACAAACTTTTACAAGAGCAAATTGTAGCCCGTGTGTTTTTCAATTGCCTGATTAAGGAAACTAAAATATATAGACAAAGTTTATCATTTTAATCTTTCAAATAAAAAAAGGAGACTACTTAGTGGATGCATAATACGATCAGGAATGATAACATTCTAATATATTTTCTTTTGTAGAGAATCTTAGCTTCATATAAACGAGTTATAGGTCTGAAAAATGGGAACACCATAAAAGACAAAAATACGCAATAGCTAATCGGTGATCAGACTTTGGCCAAACCGCATCTTCCTAACGGTTATTTCAACTGGTTTTTATAACTTCATAATTTGTTTTTATAATATACAGATATTATTCAGTTTTCTTTATGATAATATATCTTAATCTTATAAAAAGTACCTAATGGACATGCTTCCAATTTGCAAGCCTGAATACTTGATGGTGGATCACCAAGGCACAAAAAGTCGTCATTGGTATTTTCTGGTTCACCGCAAATTACAGGTCGTCTTTGCACACCTTTATCACAGGTTGTAGAACACTGAAATTATACTTAAACTTAGTAATGATAAAAACTGTATGATAGTAGCAGATAAATAAGACCTACCAAATAATAGAATACAGAAATTGAAAAGATACATTATCTGTGAAAAGTGAAAACGCTTAAAATAGCATTTCACAATATGTTTATATTTTAATTGTTAACATAATTATAGTAAAATAATTGTATCCTATTGTTACATTATTTTACGGCAAGTTTTTAAGTTGTTCTAAATAATTAAAATGGAGAATATTAGTGGTTTTATTAATATATTTTCCTACTTTTTGTTATGTACCTAGAAAACAGTACGTTACCTTATTCCCCTTCCCATTTTTATTTACCGTTTTCGTCTCATGTATTACTTAAAGTGTGTGTTGATGCTGCTGATTCATATGGCTTGCTTTTTATCATGATTTTTAATGCTCCCTTAAAAATGAATGTTTTTTTACGGGAACATAACCATATTTAGGTACTACCAACACCGAAAATAGAAGAAAAGAACCCAAAACAAGAATGTATCCCCAGTACACGAATGCCCCACTCGCACTACCATTTTCCATGTTTAGTGGACCGTGAAATTGGGGTAAAAACTCTAATTTGGCATAAAAATTAGAAAGGTCATATCATAGGGAACATGTGTACCAAGTTTGAAGTCGATTGGACTTCAACTTCATCAAAAACTACCTTGACCAAAAACTTTAACCTGAAGCGGGACAGACGGACGGACGAACAAACGAACGGACAAACAGACGAACGGACGAACAGACGAACGGATGCACAGACCAGAAAACATAATGCCCCCCCTACTATCGTAGGTGGGGCATAAAAAAACAAAAAAAAACCCACACCTTTAGAACAGTCAAAATCGGTCTAGGTCAAATGACAACATGTAAATGTTGCCGCGACAAAAACACTCGCTACAAGTTCAGTTGTGGATTTAAATATCGCATTCCACTCATACTTGTTCGACAAAATTAAATCCATTTAAAATGTACAAAAGCACCAATTCAAACCAATTATCAGGTAAACGCAAATCAACATGATATTTTGAAAATACGATAAAAGGTCAGTCCAGTAAAAAGTATTTCATCTAGGCAATACACTGCATAGCAACCAAAAATATGAACAAATTATATAACATTATCCGAAAAAAATAGACACGAGCGCTAACTCGCATCGTAGAGGTACAAAACTATACAAACATGTATTTTTTATAGTAAACAGGGAAAATATGCAAAGAAATCCTCCTGTATTAAGGTTCGCCACGGTTCCATTCATGTAAAGTAGAATATTATTGAAGCTGGCAGTTAGTGGGAAATATATCTGATATCCTCATACTGAATACCCTCTAATTGAATTTCCAGATCCTCTGTGACTTTTATTCAAGATCTCTTTGGTGAATTAAACATTATGACAAAAACTCTGTCAATCATTTTTTTCACTATCATCTAATTTGAAACGAATGTGAAACATAACACAGCTCTTTATAATAGTAATTACTCTTTATTAAACAACTTTTACACGTTCCGTCACTGTGGTTGACTTGATTATGTTTTAATTCTTAACGTTAGGCGGATATAAAATTGAAAAAGGAGACAGATAAATAACCAATCATATTCAATTTTGAAACTTTGCAATACAAAGGTTAAACGATAATTTGATTCGTTATTTTTTTCTGAATTATTTGTTGATGCAGTTTAGATTTTCAAAAATTCATGTAGGCAGATAACAGATGATCATATTAATATTGAATTAAGTTTAATTTCTAATCAGTTCAGTACTGATTGCATGAATTTAATACCTTGGACCAGTTGCCTGCTATCCATTCCTGATCACATTCACGTCTGTTGCATTCTTTAGATACAAACGGCATCTGAATGTCAGCGCAAAATTCAAAATGGACAAACTGAGTTGATCCATCTTCTTTTACCATATCACAATAATGCATCTGGTATGTAAGTCCATCATCTCCACACACGGCGGTACAATTGGTCCAGTATGGAGAAGCAGTCCATTTATATTTTATACAAGGAATTCTATTACACGCTTGAATTTCACTAAGTGATACTAAATCCGCACACATATGTATAGAAACATCATTTATAGTTCCATTTGGCATTACTTCGTGACAAAATGACTTTTGAGTCTGTATTCCCATATCACCACAGGTTGCCGTGCATTCTTCCCATTTCTCACTGTACTTTAAACGGAAAATACTGTATTTACATGGTGGGCCACTGCAGTCTTTCTTATATACAGGTCTTTGTAAATCATCACACATGTATATCTTCTCCGTCTCTGATGTGCCATTTGAGTACATTCTCTTACAATGGTAATCTCTAGTCTGATAGCCAGTATTGCCACAAGGGACAGAACATTCACTCCATTCCTCATAATGCCATTCAAACCATTCAAACACACACTTATCTTGTTTACATGGTTTTGTACTATTTTCTGGTCGAATCATGTTGTTACACATTTTCAGGCTGACAATGTCTGAAAAGCCACGAGAATCAATTTGTTCACAGAAAAATACTGGGAACTGTATTCCACTTCCACCACAAGTTGCTGAACATTCTGTATATTCGTTGTTAAATCCCCATTGGTACCATTGCTGATAACATGGTTCTAATCTACAAGCCCTGGTTATATTAGGCTTTAAATTCACGCCACACAAGGATGCATTAGCTACTTCTCTTTCTTCGCCCATAACATATGAACAATTGAAAATTTCAAACTGCCATCCTTCGAATCCACATGTTATCGGACATGCTGTCCACTGGTCTGTAGATTCCCACTCATAAAAACCGCATTGTTTTTTATTGCAAGGCTGTGTGTAATTTGGAGATGATGTATTGTCGCAGTAAGATACATCCACTTGTATGAAAGCACCTGCAGGTGTTTTGTTTTCACATGTGTATTCTTGTGTCTGTATGCCTCCTCCACAAGAAACAGAGCATTGTGTCCAGGTAAGCTGCATTGCCCAGACATATCTGAAAATACATCCATGACTAAGATGAAATATCTAAATCTCTACATTTACTTATAAAAGAAGACTTTCAACCCTTCAAAAACGTTCGTTTCTCCATTGAAAAGTCTAATGAAACGTTCACTGTATACTGTAATATTTTTTATGTCCGAATATCTTTAGCAAATAAAAGAAATTAAGACCTTGCAACTATTAACTAATTTCTAAGTCAAGCGTAGCACTTCTAGAACGATTATATCAGTCAAACAGAACTGAGATACGCAAAAGCAATAGACTGGACCTGATAATTGGGTACAAGTAAAGAGAGATGGTCATAATATCAAACACAAAAAATGTGATTCAGACAAACCAAATTATAGAGTGATATTCTCATTATTGCCTATATTTCTATTGAGAGAAATCTTTCATTACATGTGTAATCTGCACTTCCGCATACTTCAGCCTATCAAAATGCTGAGATCCTTTTGATTTAGGAATAATTTTGAATCAACGTTGACAAGATTTAATAAATAAGGTGAGTTACACGAACTTTATTGCATGTAGTGTGCTTAACTGAATAAATACGTTGGCTCATTGAGCCTCGACCTTCCCTTTTCTACTTTTATATTTTTTTGTTTATTATCCTCACTATTATTGAATTACAATAAAGTACATATCATGTACCAATTGACAAAACCATTGTCGACAGAAAAGGATCTAGGGACTGTAATTAGTATTCTGTTAATACTATTTAAGCTATCCAATTGTAATACTAACTATTGTACGAATAATCTACCAGAAGACAAAAATTCCAAATTACTTAAAAAAAACAGAAAATGTAACTCTTTTCTGGTTAATTAAAAATCGATTTGTTTACTTCTGTTGAACGTTTTTTACCTTCAGGTACAGAAAATATTCAATAAAATTGAAACGGAAATGGGGATTGTGTCAAAGCGACAACAACCCGACCATAGAGCAGACAACAGCCGAAGGCCACCAATGGGTACAATCGGTTCAAGGATTTTTCATGTAATTATAATTACTAGGCGAGTGATAACTTGGAGGACTACGAGGAGTGCATCAATCAAGCATTTATAAATACCCTCAAAAGATGAGTAAAATAGAATGCAATAGCTGTAAAAAAAATGTTCCTATAAATATGAAATAAATTAAACGTTCAGAATTTCCTTTTTGGCAATATTTTCATTTTTAGAATGTTCCTAATCAACTTGTAAATACTACACTTCCCTGAAATCTACTTGTAAATCAACTCAATGTCCGACAAAATTGAACTTGTAGCTTTTACTTTTCTGAGTAACAATCAATCTAATTCAATTGCATAGTATATCACATTATATTCTCTTTTCGAGAGCGTGTGTCTATCAAGGGTCTTTCTTGACAGAACGCAATTATTGGTACATTTACTGCTTATACAATGTCAATCTAGCCTAAACTGATATGGTCAATTCAATATTTTAAAACTACCATCACACATTAGTTTATCACTATCTGTCAAACGACCTTAGACTTATCAGGGTTTTGTTTATTTTTTAACGCTTTATACCGTTACCGTTGCGCTCATTACGGGCATTGTTTCTAAAGCATTGTTTCTTACTTAAACTCCAATAATAATTGTTTATTCTTAAATGTGTAAATAACTGCTACAGATTAAAGCTGTATAGATGTCATCGTTTTGGTTTCCTTCTATAAAAATAGGTTGTAGTTACATTTTAACCCATACTTTTACTAACAATTATTTTGATTAAAGAATTTTGAAGCTTCTTAAAGAGGGGTGAAAGATACCAGAGGGACAGTCAAACTCAAAGATCGAAAATAAACTGACAAAGCCGTGGCTTACAAAGAAAAAGACAAACAGACAAATAATAGTACACAAGACACAACATAGAAAACTAAGACTACGCAACACGAACCCCAGCAACACCTTGGGTTGATTTCAGGTGTTCCGGAAGGGTCAGAAGATCATGCTTCATATGTGGCACCCGTCGTGTTGCTCATGTTATTACACATATCGACACTTACCTATTTAACAATATCAAACCAATGAAAGCTTCAAATTTAATCATACATTTTGTTGTATCGAATTTTTTACAAACAAAACAATTTATGAAATAATTTTATTTGTTTTGATACCAAATACGGATATATCCAGGAAAATTTAATTAAAAAGAAACTAAACATGATTTATCTATCCCTAACGTATAATTAACTCACGTCTCTGCATCGCAAGGTTTTCTTTCACATTTGACTGGTTCATCAGTTTTGCTGCCAACATATAAGCAACGGTTGTCTATTACGGATTCTTTCGTGTCCTTGTCTATGCACTTGTTTATGATATGCTGAGATCCTAAAATAGTTGATATTAAACTACAAAATTACGTGTTGGTGTATTGAATATTTTAAGGTTAAAACTTTCCACAAATGTAGAAACATTTGCTGGATTTGCTTATAACAATATGTTCTCATTCATCAAGATGCACAATCCTTCATTTCAACACTTCAATATGCTCCACCAGACCAATTCTAAATAATTAACAACAACTTCCCAACCAAATCAATGCCGGGCTTAAAAGTCATTGTGAAACTCCCTTTTCTAGATTTGACGTGAATCAGATGGTGATAGTTAAAAAATTCAAAGATTGTTTACAGTACATGAAGTTTAAGGCTATATCATCTTGCAACAGTATTTAAACATTTGACTTTTGAACACTTTACATGAGTATTTCTAATTCCAAACTAAAAGACAAATTGAAAGAGTTGGTCCTGATTTGTTTCAAAAGAATGACCTACGTAGATACAATAATTATGTAATACGGAGGTTTAAATAATAATTTGCAAACAAAACATCTTTTTGATTGAAACAACAAATTCTCTGAAACTGGCATTGTCAAGATGTTTGATCTCTCGATAGACAACATTTTTATTACGTTTGAAGAATGTGCTTTTCAATAATAAAATCGGCATACAAATGGGAACCAACTGGGTCCCTCAGTTTGTTGACTTTTTTTTTTATTCACATTAGTCTGATTTCATACATAAACAAGAATGTGTCCATAGTACACGGATGCCCCACTCGCAATATCATTTTCTGTGTTCAGTGGACCGTGAAAATTGGGGTCAGAACTTTAATTTGGAATTAAAATTAGAAAAATCATGTCATAGGGAACATGTGTACTAAGTTTCAATTTGATGTAACTTTAACTTCATCAAAAACTACCTTGACCAAAAACTTTAACCTGAACTTCGCACTATCATTTTCTATGTTCAGTGGACCGTGAAATTGGGATCAAAACTATAATTTGGCATTAAAATTAGAAAGATCATATCATGAGGAACATGTGTACTAAGTTTCAAATTGATTGGACTTCAACTTCTTCAAAAACTACCTTGACCAAAAACTTTAACCTGAAGCGAACGGACGCACAGACGGACGAACGAACGGAGGCACAGACCAGAAAGCATAATGCCCCTCTACTATCGAAGGTGGGGCATAAAATGAAGTTAGCAGCATCCGTTAACTTTACTTTCGCTATATAAATGTTCTCTCACATTGGTGTCGATGTTGAACGCTTCTATCTAATCTAACTTGAGATAATGGATACAAAATATACAGTTAAGTCTGCCTAAATATTCATGTACATGCAGAAATTGACAATGAGATCATACAATACTTTACGATAAAAGATATGATTTCAGCTTCCAAGGTTTTCCTTTTTTTTCCCTATGTAGCAACATTCTTGTAGGGCCTGTATTTGGAGTATGTATCTCCAGGTTAAAACGTTATTAAGGGCTTGTATTTCCTATCGTGATTACCTTGTTAGAGGGTTAATACTCACAAATTAAACCTTAACTGATTTTTGGACTTACCATCTCCACACGTTACAGAACAATCTGTCCAATGATCATACACCCATTCATATTTGCTCTTTTCAAAAGTAAAATCGTCTTTTTTAACAACATACTCATAATTTACACTTGCTTTTTGGTACTTGTTTTGTGGCATCATCTAAAATATAAAAATAAACAACGCAATGAAACCTGCTATTAACCATCCCTTTGTAATAATTTGGTTGAGATTATTTCCTTAGATGAAAGCCTACAAATAAACTCATCAAAGATACACAAGAATTGAAAATTTGCATTTGCAAGCTGTATGAAAACACATGCCGTCAGATTTTTTTGTTAATTTGTTTCCAAATGTTTAAATTCTAGTATTGTTGTATTGGTGATTAAGAGAACTCTCACTGCTTCAATTTATTGTTTGCTTTTTAGCAGTACAAATATGTTGAAGGAACAGTATTATATTGAACTACATATGTATTAAAGATCAAATGTCGGCAACAGTAGTTTACTGATGTTCAAAACTCATAAATCGACATAAAAAAACCAAATCCGGGTAACAAACCAAAGTGTGCTTGAGAACTGAATGGATAAGAGAAATGGAATTTACCAGGAAAGGCAGAATCGTTTGAAGAATAAATGTTTTAGGTCTAAAGCATCACATATATGTTTGCAAAATGCTATTGTCATATTAAACTTTCCTCACAATCATATGGTGGAGTCATTATTCGAATGCCAGAAATGAAAGTATACATATTGAATTTGCTAAATTTGTTCTTCTCTAACAATACAAATCTGGGGTTGAGAATGCAAACTATGACCCATGCACGTTAAAAGCCTTCAAAACATATAAGGGCTTGGTAGAAAGATATAGGAAGATGTCGTATGCGTGCCAATGAGACAACTCTTCATCCAAGTAACAATTAATAAAGAGACCCTAAAATAAATAGTGTAAAACCAAAAGAACGTATTTGGCCACATTTGATTTGGGATTAGTAATCAACGTTGCTAAAAAAAATAATAAAAATACCATTAGTTCCAACGGTCTTCTTAACGGTCCAACTGATTTCAAGGATTCACGGTTGTATTGGTTTTCATACTCAAACCATGCTCCATTCATTACAATTTTCTTTGAACGAGTCGCAAGTCTTCTGTTTCCATTTAAATAGTATATTCCGTAAGCAGGGTCCCTTACCGCTAAAAAAAATAAATTAATATACTTCCAAAATAAAACAATAGATGTAAACTTGTATCAAACAGCAATTCTCATTGTTTTTCTGTTACTTAAGTATGAATCATAGATTATAAAGCTTAATACGACGCAGTATCTGTACATTGTTTTAATATTTTGAAATACTAAGGCTTTTCTACCTCAGGCGTAGAAAGCCTTCGCTGTATTTGGCAACGCTTTTAGGAATTTTGGATCTCAATGCTCTTCAACTTCGTGCAAGAAAATTGGTACCGTTATTTTTATTATTTGGCTTTTCTCACCTTTTTTTTTATTAGAGCGTCACTGATGGGTCTTTTTGATGAGTTTAAGTACATTCTAAGTAAAGGATTAAAAAATGTGTAAATTTAAACCAAAATTTTAATAAATTCAACGACATAGTATATTGGCTGCATAAGTAACATTCAAACTATTCAAGTGTGTTCATGTGTCTTAGTCTTTAGTTTTCTATGTTGTGTCTTGTGTGCTATTATTTGTAGTTTATTTTCAATTTGAGTTTGACTTTCCCTGTGGTACCTTTCGTCTCTCTTTTGAATTCAACTCATGAAACTTGTTCAGTAATTTAAAATACGTTTAACTTACCGAAAAAATGTGACGCTGATTGCCCTTCAGTGATAACTATTTTTCTTGAGTTTGCTGGTATCACCAATATTCTTTCATATTTTGGCGGCCCTAAAACATTCTTTAAAATTCACGATTGTGTTTACCTATGAATTAAGTGCTCGCATTTCAACTCTTCTTACCTTAACCAGATATTGAAAATCAAAATGAAAATAACAACAGTAGGAACAGTAGAAACAGAAAAACCATTGGTTATAAATTATTACGTTCAGTTATAAGATGCAAACAAACTATTTATTTGCTTCCGAACTTATATGAATATTCATAAGAAAAGAAAAAGTTTACTATTAAATGTGCCGGTACGATACCACTATAACGAGTTTGAACAAATGATTGTCTCAAAAATTACAAAAAGACAGAAATACAGAAGAAAACACTGATGTTTGGCGCATTCTTTACATCCTTGCCACTTACTGTCAATGAGTTAAAATAAAGAACTAGACAATACCAACAGGACAACTTTCTTATACCAGATAAAATCAATTGTTTTTCATTTTCAAATGTTAAAATAACGTATTCCATGAAACTGTTTTCATGACTAACACCACATGTTTGTTGATACATGAGTGTTTATACATTAACACATTTCGACCATTTTACTTTTACATCTGGACGTCACACATTTGTAATCTACATTCATGTTTAACTACAAGAAGATGATACTTTTATAATAATAAGCACATAAATCATGTGGGTACATTGTTTATTGTTCGTTATGTTGATTAATTCAACTTTTGCAATTTTAGTTGAATCTATATCTCAAAAGAACAAAAGAATACTACTGTTGTATGTTCTATGGTTGGATTGTTGTCTCTTTGACACATTCCCCATTTCCATTCACAATTTTACTTTTGCCTTTATTTAACTTACACCGTTCGTATGAAAACATTCGTTCGTATGTGCCTTTAACAAGTTTACAGTCGGAACCATTACCACCACACACACCACAGTCGTCATATGTTTCAGTAGAATTCATCTGTCCATCACATCCCACTTTCTACAACAAAAAAACGTATATTTTAACTATCATTCCAAAATATTTTTAAAAACATGACATAGAGGCATTAGTGTAACAAAAAATTTGTTCCGGCGTGACATTTGTTCCAGTGGAACAATTGGAACTTATATCACAGAAAATGTGTTCAGCACTATAAAATTTGTTCCGGAACTAATTTTTTAACTAAATATAAAATAAGTTCCGGAACAAAAATCACAGCTCCATGAGTTTTGTTCCAATATTAAAATTTGGGAAAAAAGTGAAATAAGTTCAAACGCGCATTTTTAAACCAGTAATGAAACCTTCTATCATTATGGGTAGACTTTACATAGATAAATTCAGCCGTATAAGAAAAGCAAAATGAGAATGTTAAATTAATGTTTGCCTTTTTGTGCTTCTTTGTTACATTTGTTGTTTATGTAGAGATATTAAGATGATAACACAATATTGACTGTTGTAACCCTATTTTTGACATTTTTACTCTTTGAGTATGTTTGTTTTGTTCATGCATCGTTGACAATTTAATGGAATTTGATGCGACTGTCATATAAGTGAGAGGTTTAGCTAGCTATAAAACCAGGTTCAATCCACCATTTTCTACATTAGAAAATGCCTGTACCAAGTCAGGAATATGACAGTTGTTACCCATTCGTTTGATGTGTTTGGACTTTTGATTTTGCCTTTTGATTTTTGATTTTCCTTTTTGAATTTTCCTCGGAGTTCGGTATTTTTGTGTTTTTACTTTTTCCTGTGATATTAGTTTAGAACGAAAACATTTTTCACAAATCAATGAAAATGTTCTGCTCGGACCTATTTTACAGAAAATAAACACCTTTAACCTATTGCACAGCGAAATATTTTCTTGTTACAAAGCAAGAAATTATAAAGCAAGCTGGATGCTGTACTATGCTGGCATGGGGTACATTTGCAATTGAGGCATGACTGTAGGATGAAGATAAGAAATAAAAGCGATGATTATGTATCGTTATTTGTATCTACAATGTATGTTTTATCATTTATGTAGTATTCAACCTCCTTGTTTCCTGCTGATCATGGGTGTTCTAATCATACAATGTACCTAGCTATGGTCATTGCTCAGTTTTAAAAGAGTGTATCTTTTATCTCTTTATGCCTTTAAAATCATTGGTCAGTTACATTGTCCTTTTCAAAGCAATACAAATGTTCAACTTTAACTATAATACTTTTTTTTCGAAATTACTTTTATTATTATTTCTTTATTCTACTCTTTCCTGGTTCATAAGTGTCATTTTCAGTCTTATTAATTGAGAACGTTATTAGATTTTTGATTTACTCAAAAAGATCCAAATTAAATGTTTACACTTATTACATAATCAATATACTACATGTCTTTTTATAATGACTTTAAACTCACTGATGACAAGTGCTCAGTATATAAGATAACTTGTTTAACCAGTGGAAAATATTTCATAGAAGAGGAACTTATTTCACTAGGTGAGGAACAAATCTCACAAATCCAGAACTTATTTCACCAGGTAAGGAACAAATCTCACAAACATGGAACTTATTTCACTAGGTAAGGAACAAATTTCACTAACCCAGAACTTATTTCACCAGGTAAAGTGTGGAACTTATTTCATAGAGATGGAACAAATTTTATGGAATTTGTCTGTGAAAAAAGTTCTCCAGGAACATATTTCATGTGAAATTAGTTCCACTGGAACTTTTTTCACAGGAACAAATTTTGGCTCACATTAGTATATTCAATATTCATAGTGAAAGTGTGTGTTCGGGATACCCATGCCATTAATCAAACTCTGTTTATAGTTACCAAAGATGTATAACTGGATCTTCGATAAACTGTATTGAATAAATATGTTATATAAGCGTTACCAACAATGTTATATTGCTTGGTCTGCCAAGTGGTTTCACGAAATTTCTTTTCAAAAACAACAATATGTTTCAGCAATGAAAGCCGGGATTGATTAATCTGAATCTAAATATTAAGTTATTTAAATTTTTGATAGACGGCACGTGTGTTACGTTTTCAGGAAGAGGTATTCAACAAACGATTGGTATTACTATATAAAGTAACTGTTCTGATATTTTTCCCAAATGAACATCTTGTGAGAATCAAACAAGGCTATATTTCTCCCTTTACACAACGCTATATCGATGCCGATATGTAACTAGATAAATGAGAGGATTGGTTCCAATGTTAAATGCATTGCATCTATGTGGCATGTATCACATCAAACTCGGAATAAAGGATATCACAGACATATTTACAGCCGATTTCATTGAGTGTGTAGCTAAAGGTAATATATTCGGTTAGCTTGCTTGTTTGCTGAACAGTGAAGTCATTATTATGTCTGGTATACTACCCTCATTTAGAAATAGAGTAGTTCAACAAACAGATAGATTGGTTATCTGCTTGACTAGTCTACGCATAAAGGAGGGAGGATTACCTGACCGAACAATGACTTCACGCTTCAGTTAACAAGCAAGCTAACCAAAGATATTACCTTTGGCTTCACACTCAATGAAATCGGCTGCTAGTCTGCTTCATATCTTGACCAGTTCATACGATAATCCAGAGCTGGCGATTTTTATTTTGATTTTTCTTGCGTTTCTGCTATCGAGAAAGGTATTGAACCTATGGTCCAAAGTGATATTGTAGTCCGAACTCTAAAAATTCACCGACGCCATCGCGCTTTGTTTACACTTATGAAATAATTCTTTACAAAATGACGATGGATGTGTTCCAATTATCGTAATAACAATCCTTTCCATTTTCCCACGAACCTGCCATACCACTATAAGACTCATATTGGTAACATGACGGATGTCACATGTAGAATAGAATCTGATTACCCTTCTGTGTCAATTGAGATCATCGTGCGGTTTTTGTGGGATGCATTTTGCTCAAGCTAGTTTTCTAAGTTGTTTGTTTTTCGTAACTGTTATTTTCATTCCTCGTGTGTTTTACGTTCGGTTTGACATGGCCAGTTTGTCTTCGACTTTTGTGTTTTTATAACTCTTTCTTATCTTCTACATGTCTCTTAAAAATAGGAATAAAAGATAAATGCACTCGACTTCATTCTTAATCTATAAAACCTATGACCTCTTAAATTAAGATGAAACAATTTCATGTCTACTACATGAAAACAAAGATTTCATTGGGCAATTTATAAAAAGAGATTTGCATGACCAAATATCCAAACGTTATTGTAGTTGACTTCGAATATCATAATTACATTAACTTGTTCATATGTTTTTGTAATTAAAACAGTTACAAGGAGTTTACATTTCGTAGTATTAAAAAATACTCGCTTTTAACGACGAAAACGTTCTAAACCAAAACGGACGATTTTTTGAAAATTAGACTTTCAAAAGTTGGGTTGCTTCACCATTTGTCTGTAAACTATGTATACACAAATTATATAACAAATGTTCTTGATTGAGTATTGGTCCTTTTAAGGCAGATGGGTGCCTTATTTATAATCCATATATTTTTTTAATATTTTGCCAAAATCCAGTTTATATCATACTTTTTGAAGAAAAAAAAACATAATGAAAAAAATAAATCACGGGGCTTATTGTCTCTCTACAGGTTGTACAAAATTGACAGATTGTATAGATTATGCATGGAAAACTCAATTTTCTGATTCATGTATATATTTATTTAAATCAACTGAATTCATTTTTTTTAACGAGGTCTATCGTTTATTTGGAAAAAACGGACTTCTCCCTAAATGATAATGTTAGACTGCACATAACAGATATGAAAACAAATAATTTTAATCAGAAATGTAGTAGGTTATTCACAAAAATCTTAAGGACTAGTTTTGACTGATGATAAAACAAGTGAAACTGCGAGCTTCTGCTCACTGGTGATATCCCCGCCGCAAGTGAATTTTATATTAATAGTGTAAAAATATGCAAGTGTTCGGTAAACAGGAAGTTGTCGAGTGATGAATCTGAAAACGCATCACACAGTATAGCTGACTTATATAAATCCTGAAACCAAATTTCAGAAATCCTTGTATTGTAGTTCCTGAGAAAAATGTGACGAAAATTTTCAACTTGGCTATCATGTGTCAAATCATACAAGTGTTCGGTAAACAGGAAGTTGTCAAGTGCTCAATCTGAAAACGCATCACACGGTATACCTGACTTAGATAAACCCCTGAAACCAAATTTCAGAAATCCTTGTATTGTAGTTCCTGAGAAAAATGCGACGAAAAATATTCATGGGACGGACGGACTGACTGACGGACCGACGGAAGGACAGACAGAGGTAAAACAGTATACCCCCCTTTTTTTTTTTAAAGCGGGGGTATAATAAGTAAATTCTTGAACAGATATTTCATGAAGCATTTGGCAAAATAAACACTATTGCTTAGTTTGAAATGCTGAATGTATTTTACTTACCCAGCACTCGCCTTTTACACATATGTTGTTTGGATTTTCATAGGTACAGGGTGTGCCATCCTCAAGATCCATATCTTCAAAACTCCTTGTTTGTCCTGTATCATTGGACTGACATGTAAATTTACACTGGTCTTTTTCTATGAAAAATGAATTATTATTAAAATGTTCTATGTTCCGTCCGTTTATCTTATCTTTATTCTAATCAAACAAAAATGCTTAAAAAACGAATACAGCACTAAATTGTGACTTATCTATCTACGTAATCAAAATTATTAAACCAATAAAATAAAATTGAGAATGGAAATGGGGAATGTGTCAAAGAGACAACAACCCGACCAAAGAAAAAAACAACAGCAGAAGGTCACAACAGGTCTTCAATGTAGCGAGAAATTCCCGCACCCGGAGGCGTCCTTCAGCGTCCTTCAGCTAAAACAATGCATGAATGTGTACGTAACTAAATGTATGCATGTTATTTCATATTTACATCGAATCATCGAATCTATAACGTATCATCGACCGTAAATATTTCATTCAGTGATTGTTGATCGCAAGCCTATCAATTTTTGATTTTGTGGCCGAAGTATGCCGGATTGTGACATTAAGGAACACTCAACACAACCCACGTCGATAACGTATAAAAATAAGTAAATTGGTATCTATCTATATATTGTCATTCGTTCTCATGTATACATAAACGTTTTCAAAACATTTGTTAAATAATTTGTTGTACTAAATTCGTTCTTTGAAAAAAAGGTATCATTATTAACCTCTGACTGCATGTTTGTTTATGGTTATACAAAAATTCAATAGCGGTACATTTATGAGGATTTAGATGATACAAAAGATTTTCTTTTATTAGAAATTGCACGTACACTTTTTTTTATAATAAAACGTAAAATCACAAAATTACTGAACTCCGAGGAAAATTCAAAACGGAAAATCTTTAATCAAATGCCAAAAACAAAGCTCAAATACATCAAAGAATGGACAACAACTGTCATATTCCTGACTTTGCATAGCTATTTTCTTGTGTAGCAAAATGGTTGATTCAACTTTGTATTGAAGCTAGCAAAACCTTATACTTGTAGAACAGTCGTATAAAACTACATTATATTGACAACGATGTGTAAACAAACAAACAGATAGAATAGGTAAAAATGTCACAAATAGGGGTACAGCAGTCAACATTGTGTTATCACCCTAGTCACCATAAAAACAAAAAGATATACTAACAAACATTTACAATGCCACAATAACACAATGACGAGATGTATAAAAAAAGCTATTTTTTTTTATTCAAATATGAAGTTTCATATGGCTTTAACACAATTGTTACATAGAGGAGAAATATACTAAAAGAGATACTTCGACTTCATACATTTCATTGATTTGTTAACTTATGTCACCTCTCTCTAGGTTCTATGACTTATCAGTGTTGATGTTTCCTTAAAATATATATATATTTTGTGCATAAAGAGATAGTTGAAGTGTAAGATTATACCTAGTAACAGAGGGACGAAAGATACTTGAGGGAGAGTCAAACTCAAATATAGAAAATAAACTGACAACGCCATGGATAAAAATAACAAGACAAACAGACAAATAAAAGTACAGAAGACACAACATAGAAAAATACAGACTAAGCAACACGAACCCCACTAAAAACGTGTAAGCTGCACTTTACATAATGACCTTCAGCGGTGATATTCCTTCTTTTCTATTTTCACTTAGTTAGCTATTAAACAGTATAACAAAAATACCGATCTTTAAGTTAAATCCAAAAAGGGAAAGTTCATAAAAACAAAATCAAACGTTATCAATCAGTGCAATAATTGAAAAACAACTGTGATATTCTTCACTTGGTACAGAAATACTCCACTTGTATGACAGCTGTTTATAGCTTCGTCAAATCAACAAAATTGGGAGAGCAACTTCAACGAACATATTAAGTAAATATGACAAAAATTGGGATCCAGCAATAAAAGTATGTAAACATACATAATTTCAGCATAAGATGTTCACACAAATGTACAATTTTTTTAACAAGACGCCAACAAAAAATGAAATATTCTACCTTTTTCCTTTTGATAAGCCAGCCATGTGTGAGCACGTCCTCTTATTGGTATTCCATTCAAAGCAGAACACTGCAGAGCCCGTAGGTCTGAGTACTCTTTACATTCTTTCTAAACAATAAAACAAAATAGATTAGATAAAGTTATAAAACAAAACAGATTAGATAAAGTTATAAAACAAATCCATCGATGTTACGTTTTAATGTTTGTTGGATCGTACATTTTGTTTAAAATTACTTTTTGCAATAAGAAAACAAAAAAAATAAACTTTCCCCCGATGAACAGATACTTTAAAAACAACTTGAATAGTATCGAATATTAGGCCATAGATTTTAGTAGACATTTTTTTTTAAATTGTCAAATTTACAATTGAAAAACCACAAGTACAATAATGAACTATTTATAGTTATCTACTGGCAAAAAAGAACGAAGTGTAAAAATGTATTAGTATATGCAGAATAAGTACGTACTCCAGTTGAGCATGTATACACTTCTTTATCATCACCTTCACAAGGTTTTCCACCAAATGCTGGTCTATAATAAACAAAACATTATCTAATCAATTTAAATATTTTTGAATTAAAAGACAATCACTGTATATATATGAACCATAATGTAGCTGTACGTCCATAAACCAGAAATATAAAGTTAAAGATAGTGTGCAACAATAAAGATTTAATTAACATGAAAATTCAACAAGTTTATGATATCCTGGTGAAAATCTAACTGACATTTATGCACTTGAGTTTCTTCATTATTCCAAAATATGCAATAATAATTTTGAAATCATAGAAGATTATTACTATTCAATCTCAGTGGTCGTAAAAGACAGAATTAGACGATAAAGATCATGACATCAATTATTCTCTGTTGCCCCAGTTACCAAGTAATCAACTAATCATATTGGTGTAATATAACCCTGCAAATTACATTCACTTAAGGATGTACTCAGGTGAGGTTTTGGAATTTATATCAGATATTTGGATTCCTTGGTGTTTTTCCTTACCATACAATGTTAATTAATTTGCTCCATAACACCCATTTATGTTTTCTTATAAGACATTATAGCTCGTAAAAGATCATTTCCCAAACTTTTAGCAGATACTTGATTTTCCATTTTGATTTAAGATCCAAATAATACCTATGCAAATGAAAGGTAAATGTCCAAGTCCGTCTTTTCTCGTCATATTTAAAAAATCAAATATCTCGAAAAGGAGCGCCATGATCTATCAATATTTTTAGCTTATTTTGTTCCTTAATTAACTTATGCTCTTCTGACCTATAGTATAAATTTTGAATTTTGAAATTTCATAAACCCTCACCCAAGTACATCCTAAAGGTGGCTGGACGAACTAACGGACGAACAAACGAACGGACACAAACCAAAAACAAAATCCCTATTAAAGGGGCACAAAAATGAAAACAATATACAAATGAACATTGTTGGATATGTATACCTAGGATTGTTACATCTCCGACTTCTCTCTTTAATACCAACTTCACAGTCAGTGGAACAACTTGTCCAGGATCCCCAATCTCCCCATTTTCCATCTCTTGGTTTATTGTGTCCATGATAGGAACATTTCCCATCCATGCACCAGTACTAGGATGGAAAATAATAAAGAAAACTTGTTAAAATTTCCTGAAGTATTATAACACTTAACTTACAATAATTTTTATCAACGGCAACACATCATCAATTTTATCCTGATTTCATTTTGGATGATCTTTCCTTACACACAAAATTTATCAAAAACAAATTTCTATTCTATTTTTGGAGAAGAGAATGAAGCAAAATATCATGATATTGTATCGGTATATTAAGTATTCAATATACTGAAATAATTTAATTTGGATGTAAACCGTCTTCTGATTGACTGACAGTGTTTTGTCTATAAGCTCATAGAAAAATATAATACAGAAGGGAAATATTTCATTCTTTGGAAACTGCAAGTAAATGGTTATGACTCTGAGGGTTATGTATGATTTGTTCATTCCAATTGTGAATCAATTCTCTAAAAAATACTTTGAACAACTTGTGTAAAATGGGAGTTAAGGGAAAAAAAACTAAATTTTCAGCAAAAGTTTATATATTAATTTTATAGTAAATTTCTGAGAAAATAAACAAGATGGATAACCCGAGGAGAACTGAATAGTTCTTGTACATGATATTCTGTATTTTTTTTTACCATAAAGAATCAAGGACAAAAAATCAAAAAGGCTTACAAGAAAATAAAACATATGGCAAGTTAGGTTTTAACTTTAAAAGTCTGATTATAATGATAAAAGGATTATTATTAGTAAATTATAATCCTGGTACTTTTGATAACTATTTAAACCACTGGGTCGATGCCACTGCTGGTGGTCGTTTCGTCCCCGAGGGTGTCACCAGCCCAGTAGTCAACACTTAAACGTTTACGTGTTGACATGAATATCAATAATGTGGTCATTTTTATAAATTTCCTGTTTACAAAACTTTTGAATTTTTCGAAAAACTAAGGATTTTCTCATCCCAGGCATAGATTACCTTAGGCGTATTTGGCACAACTTTTTGGAATTTTGGATCTTCAATACTCTGCAACTTTGTACATGTTTGGCTTTATCAATATTTCGATTTGAGCGTCATTGATGAGTCTTATGTAGACGAAACGCGCGTCTGGCTTAGTAAATTATAATCCTGGTACTTTTGATAACTATTATGCTATAAACGAAACAAAAACAAAAAGGTAAAATTAAGTAGTTTTCAACACATATGAGTGAAATACCTTTCCTGATGAGCAAGGTGTACCATTTAAAGGCCTCCCTCTTTTTGTTTTACACAGTCTCATGTTAGACTTTTCAGCGCACCATAATGTATCACAAAGGTCACCATAATACTGGAAATGTAAAATTAAACAATCTTACAAGTATATGTACACACATGTAATCTTTGTTTTTGCATAAATATAAGCATAAAAATAATATATATACCAATGAACTATCTTTCAAGAAGACATAATCCGTACGTGAGCGCCCCTGATAAGCCGTATGAAGACGAAAAAGTTATATAAAAAATACCGAACTCCTAGGTAAATTAAAAAGGGGAAATATAACAAAATCGAACGGAAAAAAAAATCTTATCTTTGTTAGCGTTTGTTTTTGTTTCACTTCAGAGCTTCTGTTGTTCCATTATTCCTCTTATAAGTGACGTGTTTCCCTCTGTTTTAGTTTTTAAATTGGAATTCATTTGTTCTCTCTTTAATTTTTTGACATATGCACAGCGGTATTCTACTGTTTCCTTTGTTGATCAACCAACGAAAAGAATGGGAAACAACTTTCATATTCATGAATTCATACAAGAATTTCCCGAGGAAAGGTACGTCTGTTGTGCCAAATTATAATTGCATATCTGATTGTAAAGAAAGAAAAAGATAAATGTGAAGTAGTATACCTTTTATTTAGACGTAAATAAACGTACTTAGTCGGTATTTTGAATGTTCATTACCTGCATGTAAGTGTATTGTATACATTTATACAACATCAAACCACAATTGAGTACAAATGATTCATTTTTACTGAATATATAAGGGGTCAACGGATTCATTTTGTCTTGAGAATTCAATAAGTATGGGTATATAGAGTGACCAAATAGTGAATCTTACCGATCTGCATGATATATGATTGGCACCAAACTCATATCTACATTGATCATCTAGATTAAATGCCTTTCCAAGAGGGTGACTTACACCTTTCAATGGGTCCTCTAATGGATTGTTGTTCATGCAAGTCAAATATCTGCAGAAAAGATATATTTATTGTTTTCGGCTTGGTTAAAAAGTATATGATATGGCGATCAATAAATTGATTGATTTGTTTGAGCTAATTTATTGATTGATTGATTGATTGGTGTGTGTTAAACGCCACTTTTAGGTTTATTGTGCAGTTTCGTTGCGGTCAGTTTTTATTGGTGGAGGAAGACGGAGTACCCTTATAGAACCACCAATCGTGGCAGGCTAGTAAAACAGTAGTTCTCCTACTTAAATCACTCGAGCACTGGTTATTTATCAAATTGTAAACAATATTCATACAGTTGCAAATATAGATATTTATATTGTTCCATTAATAGTTCTGATATGACAAGTTCACATCTAGTATTAAGCTGTAGTAAGTCATAGTGTACGAAAGAAGGACGACAGGATTATATTTTCGTTAGATTCGTTAGTTAATGAGAAAAACATTTCGAGGGAACTTGATGGCGATAATACAGATTGTCGATGAAGATTCTTTACCATTGTAATTTTTTAGTCAACTTCTTTCCCTGTCAAAGGTTAATCATATTTTTTAGAATTTCGTATTGGAATGACAAGCTTCAGAATATATTGTTATTATCAGTTATTGGTACTTCAAATAATTAAACTTCTGGTATTTCATAATATTGACGCATTTTCTTCTCCGTTGATACATCTGTTAGAAGATTTAACGCTGGTTTTGGTATGCAACTGTAAAATAAGTATTAACACATGATCCTTTATTGGTTCAGTTTGGTTGACTTATTTAGTGCATTTTGGGAGTTAAAATAACAAATGAAACATTTCATAGCAGTTGTATTGAGGTTAAACACGTGAATAATAGAGCCTTCAATGTAATAATGCAAGGTGTCAGCAGGAACATAGTTTCGATATGCCTTACATAAACAGCTGCATCATGATTGCATGCAAAAAAAAACGTTTGCATGCATGATAAAATACATACGGCAGAGCTTGTTTTATTCTATCATTACTACACCGTGACCACCAGTAATGATGCAGCGTTGATTGTACCATAGATGCCATCATACTGTATTGGAATTCTCGTCCGCCACAATCGTTTCCGTGACCATCATGATACACACCTATTCTAATAAATGAATTTAATATAACTGTTTCAACAACAAAATTAAAATACGACAAATTAAAAGGGATATGTATAGGCTATACTATAATACATTATTCTTCTTTATTCTAAATTACGTTTTCTTCAGAGCCATGGAAGGCATCATTTTCGATTTAAAAGAAATACTTATTACGGGCTAATCCATTTCGCGGTAATTTAAACTCAAAACGAGTGTGTCTGAATACTCACCATAGGTTTAATGAAAACACTGGTTAGCTTAAATGATACAAATAAGGGGATATCATCACACTCGATACAGAGGTAAAAAAAATTTTTCCCTTACATATAAGTAAAGAAATAAATAGTAAAATTCAGTTTGCGTGAGTAAATAAACTCATCATAGAAAGCAGTTAGTTATTGCTGAAAGTCGTAAATACTTATTGAAGAGAGGCGACAGATCACAAATGGACATTCAAACTCATCAGTCGAATACAAGCTGACAAAAACTCAAGACTGAGCAAAACGAATCCCATAAAAAACAAGGATGATTTCTTAAGGGTAAAATGTTTCTATTTTACAAATGGCACCCGTCGTGTTGCATATGCAAGTACGGACTCTAGGATTTTAAGCCTTATTATGAAGCTCACGTATGAAAAGAGCATGTTGTGATGTAAGTAAGTCATTATCTAATTACTTATTTACAAAGCCCATGTTAACAATAATTATGAAATGTATTTACGAAGTAAAAAATATCCCGCACAATACATTTAGCTTGTTTCAATTTCTTTGTAATGACATGGGTATAGAGTGTTCTTCCAAGGTTTAAGTTCCTATACGAAAATAATTCTAAATTGTAATAAGTCTGTACTAATATAATATTGAAAGATGCATTTAAAGCTCATATAGCTTCTAACATGTTTAAGTATTTGCACATCACTAACTTTCAAATATTTTAGTTTTATCGTTCTTGATAAAGGTAGATCCAGAAAATAAAGACATTTTTCAGAGGCGTAACCAAACAACACTGGATATTTCTTGCAACTGTTTAAGTTTGAGCACCACTGCAGATGGAACGCACGTCTGAATATCTTTTATGTTTTTTTTTATCACCGCGAAATGTATTTTAGGGCGTTTTATTTGTGAAGTTGTTTGGGTGTAAATTTTAATGAATATCATTTACTTGACATCGACTTTTAACACCTTAAACGATAAATATTCTGTTTTTAATGTTTGCATAGATGTATATGAACATTTTAATCTTATATTTTCATAATAAAAATATTTTTATTTACATAACTTTTTTTCCTCATAACTAATAATTACTTACACGTGAGCTATTTCGTGGGCAACTATGAACGCTGACGTAAAGCCTTCGTCTTTGATGAGAGCACAGCTCCGAGCTGGGTTACACATCCCTGTTATTGGTGCATATCCTACAATTGGTTCATCATAGTATACTTAACACACTTTCCTAGACAATTTGTTAGTCATTAATTGAATATAAAAGGGTTTAAGTGTTTTTGTGATATATGTCTATAATTTCTTTAAGCTTTGAGAAGGCATTAACTAAAACTGATTCATCTTGAACATTAAAAGCATCAACAGTTATTTGCATGAGACATAGTAACCTAGATATTAGCTGTATAATAAGACCTTGAGACAATGAGAAACGAAGAATTATTATATTTTCAAATACAATTTTTTTTCAAAAAAATTATAAAAGGGACAAATTCCTAACTAAGTTAGATTTCCATCAATGTCAAAATCACACTGATATTCATTCATTGATGACCTACCGGTATGTTTTTTTAATCATATTTAATATTCTTACTGGGAAATTAGATAAAATAATATACTCGTTGTAAAAAGTTGGTTTGATATTTTGTCACTTTGGTACGTTCCTTGACACTGAGTCAACATATCTGACATCACATTACAGACTCGTACATACATTTAGGACATTAAAGTGTATATCTGTAAATGCTACTAATGATTAAGTAATTTGTATTATACAATGTATATCAGTTTGGATATTAGTTGGTGCAAATTCGATTTAAATTTACTCAACCAATTTAAGTTTTCAAATGAAACTTAATTATTGTTTACAAATATAAAAAAAATAAAAATTAAAAACTTTAGTGAATAAGGTATATTTTTGCTACACGCATTTTGTTTTGCCACCAACTTAATTCCGCACATTGTTTTATATTGAAAATATATATATGTATATGCCTATATAACTTGAATAAATGTCAGTACAGTCAAAACTTTGTCGGAATTTTTGGAAAAAAACCTTTTCTTAGCTTATTACTAAACTGTCTTTTCGTTTCTATGCATACGAGATTAACTTGAGACAAACATTTCCCTATATGAGATTGGAGTGAAATGATCTTAAATGTACCGGCTAACCATGCAGTTAAAGTGTTGACCTCGCCATGGTATATGGGCTGTGAATAATCCCATATACCCTGTCATCAAAACTATCAATCTAAATTCTAAGAGGTGTTAAAAGCAGGTACTGCAGTAAATATAATTTGTTTTTTGGAGGGCTCAAGTAAGTATATGGACACATATTCCTCGTCAGTGTCCTGCTTGTATACGCTGACGAGGATGGGTACCTCCCGGTCACTGAAAGTTTCAATTATGTCGAGCCTAGCTGGTCAAGAAGGCCGGGCATAGTGCGGTTTGTTGCTACAATATCTTAGAAGCATTTCAAATCCCGGCCAAGGATTCTGCAAATTTATAGATCTTAGATTGTTGGGCTGTTGTTTAAACGAATGATATAAACAGAATGTGTTTTCAGCCTTGAAGCACCATTACTGGTCATCTGATGGATAAAACCTGTTTCAGAATTGTCACTGGTTCAAACGTACATAAAATTAAATTATTTCGGTGACAGCATCGTATCCTACATTAATTGGTAATATCTTCTGATCTGTTATATTTCATCTTGATACCTTATATATCATGTACTGTGTTACGACGCTAATTAAGGTGACGAGGAAAGGTAACACCCTTTCATCGAAAGCTTGATTTTTGTCGAGCTAGATGGTCGAGTGGTCTAGCGTGCAGGGCATAGTGCAAGGCGATTTGGTGCCACGATATCTCAGTGGCATAAGTTCGAATCCCGGCCAGGGAAGAACAAATATATATTTTTGTATATATAAGTAGATAAATAATGCTGTGTGAAAACGCAAAGATCCAGAATAACATGGCATTTTCATAGACAAACGAAATGATTCATTGTTCCTCGTTTTGAAGTTGATATAAAGACAATGATGCTCAAATGAGCCTTTATCGCAGACAATGGTTTATATGCATAGCGGATTTTTTTTCAAACTTTACAGGGTTATTCAATACGGAATAAGACTGTCTGCATATAAGCATATAATTTTAAGAATTAAAATGAAAAATTATTAATATAAAATTTATATAATGACAAATGATGAATTGAATGAGGGAATAAGATGCCTTGAATTATTCAAGTACATATTTTTAACTTAAACATTAGTCAAAATAATAAAAAGCAAACATTCCTTCAGATCTCTGTATTGGTTCTTCAAAAATAATCTATTTCAAAACTAAGTTTATAAGCGAACAGAAAAGATATGTATAATAGTTACCTCTATACGAAGGTCTGCGACGAACTGCGTGACAAAAAAAACAGTAATCGCACCATAAGCTCATATGATTATGCAAGACTTTCCATTAATTCACATAGAGACGATTCGATATATATTTGTGGATACTAATACGTATCACGTCATCGTTATAAAGAATACCCTTTTAATCTGAAATGTTCGGATTTGTCACAGTTATTTTCAGTTCCTGAATCAGTTAACATGTCTTGTAAAATTCCGCTTCTGCACTTTTACATATTTCGATCTTTATTTACTTACAGAATGAACTAATGGTATACAAAAAGTATAATTTTCCATAAATAATGTCAATACATGTATTTACCTGCCGGGCCAATGGCATTTCTTGTTATCATTACAGAGATATCGTGTTTAGAGCCTACAGCGTACCGGGGATGCGATGCCATGTACGCACAGAATCGGTCCACAGTAAGCCTAGCATCGTTCTTCACATATACAGCTTTTACCTGTTAAACGTAAGTATACAAATGGTAGAATAAAATAATATTCTCACAATTTGAGTGAATGTTAATAGCAAATTGGTAATGAAGATAACTTACAAAATGGGAAAAATACGATTCAGTTTAATATTCGCTTCAAAATGACGCATAAGTATTGTTTGCAAATAAACAAGATTAATTCTGTATGAAACAATAATGTTAAGTTATTGATATGTACAAACAATTTCTTTAATATATAAATAAGGCCGTTAGTTTTCTTTTTTAACTTGTTTCACATTGTCATTTCAGGGCCTTTTATAGCTGACTATGCGGTATGGGCTTCGCTCATTGTTGAAGGCCGTACGATGACCTATAGTTGTTAATTTCTGTGTATTTTGTTCTCTTGTGGAGAGTTGTCTCATTGGCAATCATACCACATCTTCTTTTTTTATAATGAATGCATTTTAAAGCCTATGCCTTGCATTTATTACACCAGTACCTTATTAAAAGTGCATATTGTGGCACATGCTATGCATACGCTTTTCATTTAAATGGCACTATGCAGGTGTAATATATACAGACAAAATATGATAAACCCTTAAAATTATTTTTTGCGCAAAGTGATCTCTTGTATATTTAAAATAGTGGCTGCAAATACCATCAGAATATTCAATTTCCCAGGTCAAAACATTCAACTTGCAAAAAACGAAAATGGACGAAAAGGGCGAAAAGTGAATACAAAACACAGAAAAACAAAAACAACGCAACAACACACACCTAATAAAGTACTAGTTGCATCAAGCCTGTTTTTGTTTCGCTTTAGATATGCTTACACATTGTGATAGCCTGTCATTGAAGGCCCACAAGGTCTTGACTTTTATAGTAAATTGGACGTTTAACAAAATCCCTTTAATCCCTAAGTGATTGTTGTATTCCAGTAAAAATGATAAATTCCTTATACAGAAATGATATTATATAATTACAATATGTACAAGCAACCAGAATGACTTGATTCCTAAGCCTCCGTAACTTACTGCAAGTGCGTATCATGAAATGCGTATTATTCATTTTAACCACAACTCCCATCGCGCTTCTTTCATGCACTTCAACTATTACCCGTTTGATACAGAAGTACTTTGCACCAAAGCAAACCATCTTCGTTAACTTAAATAATAATCTCTTGTTTATAAAGCATATCAATAATGACGTAAGTTATTAGACAAATTGATATGCTATCAAACTAATTGATTCAATATTTTTGTTTCACTTTAATGCTAAACGGTTTAGCATATACCATTTGTTTGTATTTGACGTGCAATTTGCTGAAATAATTCATTAAATGCAGAATTTATCTCGATGCAGTGTGTGTATTTTTAATCTCATGTGTGTGCATGTAAACATTATAATAAATAGCAATGAGTAAACATTTCTGTCAGAAGCACCTGAAATAAGCTTCCAGATTTTCTATGAGTTCGCATAGCTTGATGATCTGGTTACTGATGTCTTATGTTTGTCTTACCGTCGTTCTTCCTTTTGACCGAACATATTTATGACACTTATATCAAAACTTCTAATAGTATAATGTAGGGATTTCTCATAAAACCATTCACAGTTGATGTTAGAATAGAATTAGTGAAAAATAAAATATCTGCTTGTCTTACATTTGCACCAAATATTGATAGTACTTACATCAGTATCGGTCATGAGAAAAATATTTGTGGTAACAACTTCTATATCGGTTTCTAGTGTATCATGCTTATATACCCGATTAACCTAAAAGACAAAATGAACCATGTTTACACACTAGACATACCGTAAGGACAAAATGAATCGTGATCCTATACAAGTTTTACATGAAAGTCAAAGTTTTCATGTTCAGAAACTGAATAAATTTTGCAGTGTTTAAAACTTTGTCAAGCCGCTTTACAATACGTAAAACCTCAATGTTTTCAACTTTATACTTGTTTGGCTTTATTATTATTTTTGATATGAGCGTCACTGATGAGTCTTATGTAGACGAAACGCGCGTCTGACGTACTAAATTATAGCCCTGTTACCTTTGATAACTATGTACCCGAACGCTTTTCATCCCAAAGTTCTTAATACAAATCAGCTTAATGGCATTCGATCGTTTAAAGTTCAACCTTAAGTAACCAGTAACTGGACATTGATATTTTGGTATGTATCTTTAAAAAAAAATAGAAGATTCGCACCCTTTTTATTTAGATGACAAATTCCACATTAACTATTTTAAAGGAAAACTTTTAATGTTTTATTATCGGAATTTTGGAATATTTATTTATCTTTAAAAAAGACAGTTTTAAATATTTCTATAATTAGAATAATATTTACATAATCATCATATATTATTATTTTTTATTTCACACTTACAATATTCATAATGGTCAAAACGTAGCTTTCTACTTTTTCCTTTCCAATAAATTTAACAACTGACGGATCTACAGCCAGGAGGACTTCTAAGTATTTCTTTGAATCTGAAGCGTCTCTACGATGACGACTTCTATTATTGGTCCTCATTTGTATAAAGTTGAAATCTGTAAAAATATAAAAAACACAAAGTTAATTTTTTGTTATTGTTTCCTTTTTTGTCTTCTTGAAATTATGCACTTTTTAAAAGTTACATTTACATAATCTTTCAAAGTATACCCCGAATAGACAGAAAAATTTCAAGAAAAACAAATACATATTAACTTTAAACACGAAAGCTTTTTGTTATGTCTTGTAAACAAAACGACAACTTAATATGTTTTCAGTTGAAAACAATGGAAAATATTCCGAACAAAATCTGATCAAAATTTCATTTGCTCATTAATTCAGAATAAAATTAATTGAAACACTTTGTCAAAAGAAAATAAGTCTACATTAATTCTTTTCATGCATGTATTAGAATAACCGAGAAATTTTTTTTTACAACATCTTGGTTGGGGTGTTATTAAAGATTTCATAAAAAAAATGTTTCTATTAATCAATTGAAAACTTAAAATCCACCTTTTGGATCTGTATGTCCATTCATTGCTTCAAATGCCTCTTTATCGTTTTTGAAAAATAATTACATGTAAGTGTTAAGGAAAGATAATACTTTATATGTACTAAGTTAGGAATATGACAGTGGTAATGCATTCGTTTGATGTGTTTTAACTTTAGATTTGGTCTTTTGGTTAGGGACATTCTGTTTAGAATTTTCCTCGGATTTCGATATTTTTGTAATTTTACTTTTTACATAGTTAAATACGTGTTCGAATACGATTTGAAGTTTACAAATGAAAACAATGGAAAATATTCCAATAAGAAAGATAATAATTTATCTGTACCAAGTCAGGAATATGACAGTGGTAATGCATTCGTTTGATGTGTTTTGGCTTTAGATTTTGGTCTTTTGATTAGGGACATTCTGTTTAGAATTTTCCTCGGATTTCGATATTTTTGTAATTTTACTTTTTACATAGTTAAATTCGTGTTCGAATACGATATGAGTTTTAACAAATCGTTAAACACATTTACAAAAATAACCCAGTTATGATTTTTTTAGCCGAAATATTTGTTATTTTGTTTTTGACGTATAGTTCTTTGTTCCATACCTTTAACTCGACAAGCTGTTAACTTGTGTAATCCTGTTTTGTGGTAATCATCGTCTAAGTTCTCTATGACAAACTCGTAACCAGTTGTCAAAACATAACCGTTCTGTAAAACAAAGAGGTGATTATCTTATTTTTATAAATAGACTTTTCTTGTTGCGAGAATTATTAAAAAGCTACTGGTACAATGTTCACACCAAAACAGTTGACAGAAAGAATGCTGATAGATGAACACACTCACTCACATACACACATAAGTATACTTTGTCAACATTATTGGTTTTTGTCGCATCCATCAAATAATTGTAAAAAATTTAAACACAGATGAAAAACTTAGCAAATAAGATGTTTGTTAGTTGAAAACGATGATTTTTTGTAATAAAAAATAAAAAGAAAAGACAAAAGGTTTCATTACCCATGACGGGATTTGAATCCATTTGATATATTCTCGTTCCAACAACTCCTGCCCTGCCACAGACGCATAGATTTTAATTGCAGCCTTAAAATAACGGAATGCTAAAGTCTGAATACTATGTACACACTTCTTTAAACAACCATTCCTCTACTTAAATGATATGATTTAAAGAACAGGAGCATCGCAATCATACTTTATGTATATATAGAAATATATATTATAAACCTTCATACGTACCAAGTTATCACAAACTGAAACAGCTGCCACACTTCCAGCTTTCCCAACTACGTTTCCTTGATAGGAACATTCATCTTGAAAACTGGAAGACAGTGTTTCATTACCATCGTCCCATGTAAGATGGATGTTTGATAGACTCTGGACAGATTTTTGTAATTGTAACGTATGTAAACCATTCTTCCATTTAAATGATATGTATAAATATTGATATGATGTGGAATTATTTAAATCACTGACAAATTGTCCATTTCTGTTTGATATGTATGGAATTATCACAGATTGTTCTTCTTCTAAACATACAGATCTTAGTGAGCCTACAAAACAGTAATGTATGATGTACTATCAACGTTTGAACTGAGTCGTGATAAAAATCAATGGTTGACGAATCATTGTATATATTATTTATTATTCTTTTCTTTATCGTAAAAGAAAAACAAGACAAATATTGTTTTTCATGTCCAGTACAAGACCAGGTTTACTTCATACAAATATAAATAAGAACTAATGGCATGAGTGCCATTAGACAACTCTCCGTTCAAGTCACAATGTATAAAAAGTAAACAATTATAGAACATAGTGTGGCTCTAAATGATAAAAAAAATTTACTAGGGTACAACAACTTATACACGGAAACCAACAGGTTAATCTATATAAAAAACGAGAAATGAAAAACACTTATGAACAAATCCAACAAACGACAACTACTGAAAAACAGGCTTCTTATTTCGGACAGTATATAGGTTTTTATCAAAAGTTGAGGGCTAGAAATGTGGATTGACTCTGTACAAATGTTTTTAAACCACGGTTATCCCTTGGGTTTACTCCATTAGAAATTGTTAACTATAATTAAATATTCCATAAGAAATGATCTACTGTTTTTAATCTCTAAAATGAGTTTACCTCATATGAAAAAGTTAACTTATTAAAATTTTTAAATGACTTCATTACATAAAAAGTGAAATCACATAAATGCTGAACTCCAAGGAAATTCAAATCAGAAAGTCCCTACCCAAATGTCAAAATCAAAAGCTCAAACACATCAAACAAATGGATAACAACTGTTATACTTGGTACAGGTATATTCTTATGTAGAAAACGGTGGATTGAACGTTATTTTATAGCTAGCGCAACCTCTCACTTGTATGACAGTCGCATCAAATGCCATTATATTGACAACGATGTGTGGACTAGATGTATGCACCTGTCCTAAGTTAGGAATCTGATGTACAGTAGTTGTCGTTTGTTTATGTGTATTCTCCATGTTTCTCATTTCTCGTTTTTTTATATATATTAGACCGTTGGTTTTCCTGTTTGAATGGTTTAACACTAGTAATCTTTGGGCCCTTTATAGCTTGTTGTTCGGTGTGAGCCAAGACTCCGTGTTGAAGGCCGTACATTGACCTATAATGGTTTACTTTTATAAATTGTTATTTGGTTGGAGAGTTGTCTCATTGGCACTCATTTCACCTTTTTCTATATCTATATAATAGGTAAAAATTTCCAAAATAGGGTTACAACAGTCAACATTGTGTTGTAATCTTAATCATTATAAAAACAAACAAATACGTAATAAAGAAGCACAAAAAGGCATATAGACAAAGCACATTCGAAAAAATTAAAGTCTAGAATACAAAACAACACAATGACGGGATTTATAATTACAAGGCTACGTCATATGTATCAAAGAAACACAAAAAGGCACGAAGATAAAGCACATTAGAAAAAAAACCATAAGAAATAGTGAACTATATTAAAACTTAAAAATTATTTCACTTTACGAAAATTAGAAAACTATATCAAAATTTTGAAATAAGTTCACTCCATAAGAAATAGGTATTTTTTTTGTTTTTTTGGTGCGATATATTTATTTTTTTTAATAATTATTCAGTTTATTGCACAATTGGTTGTTAACAAATACCCTAAAAAGGTACAACTATCCAAAATAGTTTTATCCCTGTGTGAGAATTTTTAAATGCATCATGTGATTCACAAGATAAACTGTAATACTATTAGTTTCAAAAGTGGTTAATAGAATATTACAATCTAGTAATATAGTTTACAAAATCTGCATAGCGACAAATCCGGAAAACATAAGTTCTCTCTGTTTCCATAAGAAAAAGTAAAGGATACATGGATATCAAATCTTGTTAAATTGGTTCACTGCATAATAAATAGTAAACGCTTATAAAACTTTTAAATGACAATACCGAAATGTTTAATAACTTTCTCGGATGAAAGGACGCGGTATTGGATATGTATTATTTTCTTTCAGGTTCATTTACATTTGACTTTCACTAACGTTCTATGCACTTTGTTTAAGGGAAAACGCGCGGATGGCGTAAGAAACATAAGCCTGGTAACTTTAATAAGTTTTTTTTTATTTACTTTGTTCCCAAGTGTATTTGATGATGATGATACCAGAAACACGTGTCAAACATTTATATGACTTTCAATGCAAGTGGATTGGCATTTCCCATTCACCAACGTCAGCCCTGCTTATGGTTGCCTCAACTTTAATCATATATTTAATATGCAACAATAGCTTTTCACAGTGCATAGGGATTTGATAAAATATAAAGTAAAAGCAATGACTATGCTAAACAAGATTTGGGATTTATGATAAAATAAAACATGTCAGTACACAAATGCATTACCTTGAAATATGCTTGCATTTTATCAGTAAAAATGTTATCTTTATTTTAAACCATTAATATTAAACTACCTCTGATGCAGTAAATATAGTTTGACCTATAGATCTATCTCACGTGTGCTATTCCGTATATTAATATTTAAAATAGGTATAAAAATAATAAATTGCATTTTAGTTATCATATTTAAAAACATTAATTTGTCTAGACGATATCAGATAGCTAGGAGAGACCTCAGGGAGACACCAACTGTTAGATGCTTCTTGTAAACAAAGCATAAAATGTAAACATAGATTTACTGCCATGTTTTAGGTCAAATAAAATGCTGAATCAGCGTTTCTTATTGACAGCAACAGCAGTTTGTAATTAAATTTAAAATCTAAGAAAGAAAGATAGTCAGGACTGATTATGAAGATATATCAGACATTGGTATTGTTAACTATGTAATTAACACATGTTGTTGTAATACTTACCCATGCATATGCATAATATTGACAGGCTCTGGAAAATATAAAAAAGATTTTAAGAATAGGCACATGCATGTTACATAATGAAGCAAACAAATTATACATGATTGAGTTGCCCCCTTCTTATTGCATTGTATTTACTTATTTTGAAACGAGTGACAACTAATCTGCTGATTTAGCAGCTTTGCTATTAACTTCCGGTACAGTGAAGTCATTTCTTACAACTGAGATGTTTGTGAGCGACAGTCGTTTATTTTGTCTGTAAAAAGAAACTGGTGTCAAGACGGCAATGTAGAACAAACGCAAACTATTGTGTTATGAATAATCGAAATGAATAATAAAAAGCAGTGGCTGATCCGGGGAGAGGGGCCGGGTTCCATGGAGTTGAAACCTCTCCTTTTTTGGACTATCAATGCATTTGAATGGGGACATTTAGTTCACCCTTTATCATGGGTTGATAACCCCTTTTATTAACTTAAAAGAACATTAAACACAACAGACAATCTCTTAGCACTTAACTATAGGAACAATAAATTCGAATATTAGAAAAAAGTATAATTACAAAAATATTGAACTCCGAGGGCAATTCATAACGGAAAGTTCCAACTAAATGGCAAAATCAAAAACTGAAACACATCACACGAATGAACAACTGTCATATTTCTGACTTGGTACAAGTAATGTCTTAGGTAGTAAATGGTAGATTAAACTTGGTTTTATAGCTAGCTAAACTTCTCCCTTGTATGACATGCGTATTCATTTCCATTATTATCGACAACGACGTGTGAACAAAACTAACAGAAAATTAGGTTTTGATATAAAAAATAAGTTGTGTTGTTATCTTAATCATTATAAAAACAAACAAGATATATAACCAAACAGTTACTATGACACAATAACACAATAACACAATGGCGGGATGTATGAGTTAAAAGCCGCGTCATATGTACCCAAGACACACAAAAAGGCATACAAAAATATAATAAGCTAGAATGAAAGACAAGAATACAAAAATTATCATAGAACAATAACACAATGACGGGGTGTATAAGTACAGAACCTAGTCAAACGAATACCACCAAAAGAACAAACTAAACAGTAAAAGTAATATCAATATAATAAAGACAAACGACAGAATGATAGCATATTATTAAGATGATAAACAACGTCAATACCCAGAATCTATACTTCAAGACCATCGAGTATTATTTGTGACGTTGATACGGAATATTTATCAACAAGGTTTTGGTACATTCCACTGAACCCTAACTGAGAATTCACAATGGTTGACACGAGCTCTAATAATTGATTCCAATGTGTTCAACATATGGAATAGGTTCATGTATTCTGCTTCTCGGAAAGGGAAATTTCACTTTTTCATTCACATTGCTAAACGTTCATCCCAATATCACCCTTATGTCTCTTATTTTCCTAAATTCCTCAACACAGTGTTCAGGACAACTCCAAAAACAGTTATAAAAGAGGGACGAAAGATACCAAAGGGACAGTCAAACTCATAAATCTAAAACAATCTGACAACGCCATGGCTAAAAATGAAAAAGACAAACAGAAAAACAATAGTACACATGACACAACCTAGAAAACTAAAGAATAAACAACACGAACCCCACCTAAAACTAGGGGTGATCTCAGGTGCTCCGGAAGGGTAAGCTAACTGCTGTTTTCGAATCATCTGTCATGTTCACATCTTTAAGGATGTGAACTGTGTCTGATGGTTTTTTCCATTGAATTTGAATAAATTTAGTCAAGTTCTTAATCTTAATCTCAAAGTTATAAAAGCAAAACTCATTCACACCAATAACTATAAAATGAATAAAACTTAACGTTGTGCTCCAGTCGTTTGACAATTCTGAAATACAGGTACAAAACGTACTTAATCTGTGAGATATACTTTATTGTGATGACAAAAGTGAGACTGACTATAGCATTACATATTGCTATGTTTTTTATGAAATGTCTTGAGGTATATAAACAAACTAGAATTGTATGTTCGATAAAAAAAAAACCAAAGGTACCACGGGCTTAACATATAGCACGCCAAAAGCATGTTTTTGTCTACACTACTATTAGTTGCTATGCAAAGAAAAGGAAAACCAATGATTTCTACTTGGTTTTGGTCTTTTATAATAAGGTATAACATTGGTGATTCCAATGATTTAAACGTTTGCTGAACAGGAAATTTACAAAAAAAAGACGCATCGGTGATCTTAAATGTCAGCACATGAGCCATGGCTACTAGGCTGGTGATTCACTCGGAGATAAACGTCCACCAGCAGTGGCATCGACCTCAGGCATCGACCTTTTATTCAGAATTTTCTTTTTATGACAGGCTTTTAACCTTGGATAATAATCTGATACGACGACAGTTAAATTTGCCAGTCTTGCAAAAGATTAACCTAGAAAGTGATTTGAACGTAACAGATCAGTCTCTGCTGCTGCGAAGATATAAGAAATTGAGGATAATCAGAAACAGGTGCATCCACACTTGTCAAGGTTTTAAACAATTATTAAATAAAATGTTATATGAACTAGCGTTTAATCAACTCGACCTTGAACTAATGCAGCAAGCAACCAGGAATTGTTTTTACTGTGTTAGTGTTACGACAACAGAAGCGACAGCAAGCAACAACACTACACTATAATAATAATAATAATAATAATAATAATAATAATAATAATAATAATAATAATAATAATAATAATAATAATAATAATAAAAAATATATAAGATTTAAAAAAAAAGTTTGATTGTAATAATAATAATAATAATTATAATAATAATAGTAATAAAATATATAAGATTTAAAAAAATTCCCATCGTGTTTTTAAATTATTGTCAAATTAATTAAAATGTTTAGCTTACCTGAAAAAGAGCTAGAGTTATTCCAATAGTGTTCATAGTTATGATAGTATGATCTAAAGCGTCCAGAAATATAAATAAGTTTCAAACAGTGTGATACTTTTCAATTATAACACATCTTATCGGGTTAACAGAGGTCAATTGTGCACATTACCCTTGTTTTAAGTGCAATGAAAAATTCACGAACAATTTAGCTTCTTGTAGTGAATCCGGAAGAAATGTTAACCACGTGCACTTGTAGACAGTGTTTACTATTAAATGTTTGTGATCCTTGTTAAATTGTCAGGGTTCATAAAGAAAATGCATTGACGTCTGTTTTCAGTGCTTAACTCAGAGGTGGGAAAGACGTGAAACGCTTTCTTCACAACTTGTATGTGCATTGCGTTAAATAGTATTAACGAGACTTGAATGTTGCGGTTTTGTTAATTAAAAACACAGATGTTAGCTTTGTGACGTTCGCAGTTACAATAAATATAAATTAACAAGAAGGCATAGGAATGATTAAGGGCTTACACATCAGACAAAATTGATATTGCATCTCTGGTAACGAAAAAAAATCAGCATCAGAACAAGTGCGAACAAAGATAATGTGAAGTTAATTTAGGTTACTAGGTTCGCAATTACAGCAAGTTTGACGTACGTAAAACTAATTATCAGCAAATATGTTTAGTGCAGAATGTTGTCAACACATTTTTTTAAATCTAAAAGTACATTTGTTTGAGAGGTTAATGAAATGGTATCTTAAGTTGTTATTATATAAGTACCTATTTCTAAGTTGTTTTCCTTTCAAAAGTTTACCTCTAATATCAAGCAAAGTAAAACGAGTAACAAAGTAAAAACATAACATAACATAACATTACAAAACACAACACAACACAACATAGCATAGCACAACATAACATACCATAGCACAAATATATAAGAGTTACAAAGGAAAAAATAGCTCGATTTTGTCCTATTTCCGATTACTGATAAGAGTTTGTAAATTGACTGTATGAATGTATGAATAATTGTCTCATATCCACTGTTAGCTTTCTGTCATATGCCAAATAGTTTAGCATGTATTGAGTTCAATACTCTTCTTGATTACTACTCGACATATTCCAAATCGACTCTAAGATTTTATACCGTGAATCCCAAATCGTAACCGAAGACTTTTTCAACATCTGAAATATGCTAACGGAATACATATTTTAGGCGTTACGCGTTAGGTCTGAATTCAAGCGTAACAATATGATGTATTTAACAACTAGATTTTTTTTCATTTTGTTACAATTGCAGAACATATAAAACAAATTTTTGGTAAGGTGTGTTTAGAAATGAGATCTTTGGTATGACTTATATTGATTGCAATGAAATCTGTACATGTTAATCTTTTCTCATACTCATAATTAAGTACTGATTGACCTTCAAAAAGGGTTACTAGGGACGTTCGTAGGATTGTTAATTCTGATTTAACTCGGACAACAAATAGTTATTACAGATATTGTCAAATTGCATTGGCATGATTTAATTAACATTTTGAATTTATTATCTTGTATATAATAAAAGATATAATTTAGCATTTGTTGTCTTTTGTTTGTGTTGTTTTCCAAGATAAATATGTTGTCCCATTTTTGAAATCCTATTGGTTTTTCATAATATCTATTTAAGAGGGAGATGTAAATGTCTTTGGAGGAAATGTTTTTAAGTGATACCATTTTTCCTTTTTATCTTTAAATTTATATTCGGAGTCAATGGCAACTTTTGTTTTTATTGATTCTTCTTTAGTTTGCTCTTGTAACCACTGTTTTGGTATTGCTTTCATTAATTTAGAATATTCTGAAAACCAGTTAGCATGACAGGAAAGATTATCTTAGATCATGTTTTGATTAAATTTTCCTTTATTATCAATAATGTCATTTAAAAAAAAGAATTTTACTGTTTATCCAGTTTTTGAAAATGAGACATTTACCGTTTAATTTGATATTTTTATTGCCCCATATAAGCTGCTGTCTAATTTGTTTATATGATAGATGATCTGATTCTTTTTCAGATTTTGAATTTATCCATGAGATAATTATCCTTAAGTAAAATTGTGGAATTAGTTCTTTCAGTTTATAGACCAAATTAATATTGTTGAAATTCATTTTAAATATAAGGAATTCTTGTCCAAATTTATCAAAATAAAATTTTGGTAAGACTTTCCAATTGGGTGATAGATCTTCGTTATCGATGAGTTTTTTTACCCAACTAATATTTATCGCTTCTCGATATTTATCTATGTTTATCATTTTAAGCCCGCCAGCATGGTAATTTTTACTTATTATATCCCTTTTAACCTTTTCTGACTTATAATTCGATATAAAACAGTATATTATTTTTTTTAATTTTGCTAGGTATTGAATTTCTATACGTTTGACAGCTTTCAGAAAAAAAATCCAAAGTGAAGGCTAAAATGTAACAACATTCGTTTTCAATTTTATTGTTTATATAGACAAAAAAAAAACACTAAAATTTTCTAACTACTTACACTAATCACCTACACTGGTGTACATGATTGATGCTAGGTTGTGTTCCCTTTTTCAATTGATTCGCCTTGTATAAACCTTCGAATTGGATAGAGATATTTCCTAATACTTATTGTTTGTTATTTATATGTTGAATGGATGTATCGTCCTGTAAGCCTGGATTTAAGCCAATATGATTGTAATTTTTATATCCATCATGCAAAACCAATTTGAAAAATGTAAAAATTTGAGATGCAACTAGTCGTGTTAATTTCTTTAACATGTATAGTAACAAATCTTTATTTTGTGTAATGTTAATTTCATCATAAAAAAAGTTTTCCAGAATCAGGGATTCATTAAGGGATTAAAATAAGTTTGAAATTTGTGTTACAATCCAAATAGCTATTATTGTATTACATCGAGTTTTACATTATAAATAGTAAAAAGGTCAATTCGGTACCAATATCGAGAAAAATATTTTTCTGACATTGACCTAATATTGTATATTTATTAATAAGATACACTTGCACATCAATACCAACAAAGCCGTACGGTAGAACCAAATTGAAAAAAATAATTCGTTACTCCTAAAATATATCAAAACTGACAATAGACAAAATTAATTTAACAGATGATTTGTAGTCGTTCATTTTTAGGTTTTAATATTCAAATTATTACTTATAAAAAGAGGTGTGAAAGAGACAAACACACAATACAATAGTGAAGTGTAACGTAAACTATAAACGAACATCAGAACAATAAACAAAAGCATAGATTTATCATGTTGTCAATGTGCCCTCATGCAGTCATAATAATTGCAATTTGAATATCGCTTTAATCTAATGTAAAATACTTGACATGATTTCAGTGATTGAGTAGATAAACATACAACTGAAAAACCTAACATACACATAAAATGTAGAATAGTAGTCATATGGCACATCATTGATATCAATGGTGATACGCGTCAAAATATGAAACTTTAATGCAAGCAATCATAACCTGAACATCAATGCTATGTTGGTTTTTTTAGACAAAGTTCACCTAATACGATTTTGTCTTCTAAAGTTCTGTATATCTGTTTTTTAACAATCTGTTATTTTGTTATGTATTAGAGAAAAGGATAGATATACAAAAAGTTGTTGTGTATGGTTGCAAAGAAAAGATCATTTTTACCTTTTTTTCATTGATCATTCTTTAATTCTAACTTGATTTTGAAAAATCATTGGTTTTTATGGATAATTAACAAAATAACGCTCTTAGTTATCGAACGTGTGTTATTATTTGGCAATGTTTTGTGTTGCTTCCGATTGATTGTTTTGTGACAAGTCTCATTTATATTTTGAAAACAGGGAGGGCTTTGCCACAAATTCAAAGAAATATGGTCAGCGCAAAAAAAAGGACGTTTATTGAAAATTTATAACAAACATTTTAAAACCCTGCATTTATTTGAACATATATAGGTTCAATTGAAGTTAAAATAAAGTGATATTTAATTCAAAATAGAAACCAGATAATTTTCCGTCTGTGAATATTTTTATAATATATATATATATATATATATCTAAATAAAGGTAAGAGTAATAAACCACTTTTCGAAATTCATCAATCGATTGAGAAATAAAAAACAAATCCGGTTTACAAACTAAAATTTAGAGAACCACATCAAATACAAGAGGAGAACTATGACACACCAGAAACCCAGCATCAAAATGTATCATACAGAAAAATAAACTAAAATATAACAATGGCCATATTACTGACTTGGTACAGCAGTAATAACTTTACGACAGGAACAACTTATAATATGTATGGCGTCTTTGATTAATCACAATAATAAAGTTATCAAAGATACACAGTGCAAGATCTGGAAATGATCGGTAGCAAGAATTTTTACCCTTCATCTTGGTTTTAAGTCATGCCTCTGTTAAATTGCGCCAACTATCCAACTCACTGTGTAGAACGACAGTGATCACTCAAAAACAAGGCAATATGTAATACAGCTTTTGTCAGTCGAGTAATGCCTTTCTCTGGTCTGATTTATCAAGACTGGTAACTATATCTTATATTGTGATATATAGGGGTATATTAGCATAACCATATGATCGAAAGTCTGGCCAGCCACAAAACCACGTTCAACTTACCATATTATTTCAAAATGTCCTGTACCAAGTTATGAATATGGCAGTCGTTACTAAATAGTCCGTTTTTCTGAATTTTGGGGTTTGGGTTTGTTACTGTTCATGTTTCTGTTCCTCCGTTGTTTACCTCTTAAAGTGGGTGTGTTTTTATCGTTTTTTGTTTTCGACCAGAAATTAGTTTTCGCTTAATCGATTGATGAATATTGAACAGCGGTATACTAATACTTCCTTCATGCAGATGGAATAATCGCCAGGTCAGTCGTAAAGATTGATAAAACTCATTGACAATGGAAACTATAGTTCATATAGTCTTGTATGCCGAATAGGCAAGCGCTTGAAATTGTGCATGTGTTGGTGCCAATATTTGTTTGAATAATACTGGTAAATATACCTTAACAAAATGCCGATGTAACAGTTTGGTGGTGAATTTTAGTCGAAAGGAGTTTATGAATATCTAATATCTTTTTTGCCAGTTTCGCTTTTTTATTTGCTTTTTGTCAACTATTTAGACTTTTAAGATAATTTCAGATTTTCGATCAAGATTCGAAAGCTGTAGTTCTGTCAGTTTTCATGGCTGTGTTGTCCTTTGCAGAAGTGGTAATCGCAATTATTGCCTCCTCATTCTGTTGTTGCTGTTCCACATGGTGAACATCGATTCAGGAGGTAAGAAAATGTCCTTAATGTTTCAAAATAGAGGAATAGGAGGCTCAAATGATTTGATATTTAGATGATGCAACCAACACGGAAGTTGACAAGTTTGTGATATATTAAGTTGGATGTGCAATGTGAGTTTTTTGCTTAAAGTATAAATGCGTTTTTTGGTAGCTAACCGAACTGACTATACACTACCAAATATTACTGTTATACTGGCCTATAAATATAATCCAACATAACAACAAGATTTTATTGATACCGAGATACGACATATAGATATAGGAAGATGTGGTGTAAGTGCCAATGAGACAACTCTCCATCCAAATAACAATTTAAAAATTAAACCATTATAGGTTAAAGTACGGCCTTCAACACGGAGCCTTGGCTCACACCGAACAACAAGCTATAAAGGGCCCCAAAATTACTAGTGTAAAACCATTCAAACGGGAAAACCAACGGTCTAATCTATATAAACAAAACGAGAAACGAGAAACACGTATATATTACATAAACAAACGACAACTACTGTACATCAGATTCCTGACTTAGGACAGGTGCAAACATTTGCAGCGGGATTAAACGTTTTAATGGATCCAAACCTTCTCCCTTTTTCTGAAACAATAGCATAACATCACAACATAGAAAAACATACGATAAAATATCAATTGGCAGACTTAACTCAATCAAAAAACGTATGATTACACAATGAACGAATAAATTTGATCTGCGATATCTGAATACAAATTCACAGTTAATTAAATATTAGAGACAAACATTCATGACCAAAAGGCTAACAAACAAATTCAAACACACTGAGAAATATTTAACCAATCAATGTTCACTTTAGAAAAAAACCCGTTTTTTTATAATCTTGAAGTTTATACAAATGTTGTAAGAATAAGTGAAAAATTGAAGATATTGCAAATAATCAAAGCTGGTGTACAGACAAGATCCATATAAATAAAAAAAAAATGACAAAAAAGCATTATAAACAGTATCAACAGGTCGAATTAACAAGAAAATACGATTTGAGAGTACTCGCAGTTACTGACAGCTAGTTAAAAGCCGAAACCAATTAATAGTAAAAAATCATGCATCAGAGACTAAAATCGACTAAAACACATAACAGGGATTTAGTATTTTAACGTTATTAATAGTCAAAGAAGACATGACTTGTGCAATGCCAAAAATAAATGTATCGACAGGTAGTAGTATAGTGAAGAGCGACTTCTATAAAAATAAAAGTTAACGTGGCTGTGTCCCCTATACATCTCGCCCCAAAAGATATTGAAATTTAGTTATGTTTTAATTTGCTAATGACAAAATCAATATTAGTGCCAATGTGAACTATATTCAGAGATCTAATTACAATATTGGTACGATAACCCTTACTTATAAGTTTGTTTAAAGGTTCGATGAGTTTACAAGGATCACATAGTGATTTCCTCGCTTTAAGTACAATATTACCATAAAATTTAGGATGTGAAATACCATTTTTAATAAGCTTTCTACAGGTATAGCCAAATTTACTAATCAAATCTTTGTATCTATGAAAGAATTTAGTAAAAGTTTTAAGTAATTTATGGTATCGAAATCCCTGACACAACAATTTACCAGTGATGCATTGATTACGTTCGTTAAAATCTATGACATCAGAACATACACGGTCAAACCGAACGAGTTGCGATATATAAACACCGTATGATGGAGCCAAAGGCACATCGCCGTCTAAAAAAGGAAAATTAACAATAGGAAATGAAAAATCGTCTCTTTTGTCGTAAATTTTAGTGTGAAGTTTCCCGTTTGAAATTGAAATGTCTAAATCTAGAAAAGGACAACTGCTGCTGTTTATGTTAGATTTAGTTAAAGTAAGTTCGTTTGGGTAAATTTCTGAAGTATATTTAGAGAACTCATTATTCAACGAAAAAATATCATCCAGATAACGGTAGGTATTTTTGAATGTATCAACCAAATGTAACAATGATGGGTCTTTACTGAGTTTGGTCATAAACTGAGATTCATAGCAATATAGAAATAAATCTGCTATTAAAGGGGCACAGTTGGTGCCCATAGGTATACCTACGTACATAAATGTTATCAAGCAGAAAGTTTAAAGCTTCAATCATATCCTCACATTTCCAGTAAGTGTATCTAGCATACTTACCTTTTTCGTTACAGAAAAAGGCCTTAAACGAGTTACAGCAAATAAAATTACAATGTGATTTTTCGAAAGACCATTTTATCAAATACAAAAACTTTTTCTTTATAAGATTGTGTGGAAGTGTAGTGTACAGAGTAGAAAAATCATAACTGTCAACAGAATTGTAAGGACCATTGAAAGCATGTATTTTATCTAAAACCTCTAAAGAATTTTTAACACTCCAAAAATAATTAATACCATTATTTTCATAAGCTTTATTACAAAAGTTAATAACCAGTTCTTTGATAGTATTAAGGGAGGTGGTTAGAAGCACTGATAGATTAGTAGTAGAACACTTACTCGAAGCGGAGATGAAACGGAATTTAAATGTTTTTTTGTGTAATTTCGGTAACCAGTACATGGTAGGGACTTTCAAATGTTCGGAAGATGCTTTAAGCTTGGAAGTGGCAGTGGTATGCTTGTTAACGATTTGACTCTCTGTGGTGCGCACTGACCTGAATGTAGAGGAATTGATAATTTCGTTTTGAAGAACTTTCGTGTAGTATATGCGTCACAGCACCACTACATTATTTGCTGCCTTGTCTGCCGGTACGAACACAAACCGCTCTGCGAGTACCTTGAGTTTGTTTTTTTTATTCTAGAAATGGGTATATCATGGTTCCTATTATTAATTGCAGAATTGTTTTCTAAATGAGATATTCGAATATCAACAGTATTCATAATTTTATTCAAATAACTGTCTAAAGATTTTTTATCGGATTTTTCACGTTTGCACCAATTTTTACAATAGGCAGACAGAGCGTCTTTAATGACCTGACGACACTGTTTCCAATCTATTGTAGATGGAGGACGGTATTTCGGTCCTTTCTTTAGAAAAGTTATGACTTCACGTTCATCGACTATGTTGGGGTGAGGATGCTTGTATTTATGAGTCAGCTGTTATTCCTGTAAGTCGCACCAATATTCTCTCTGACTCCGGACAAATTATTCTAAACACATAGATGCATTGGAGCTCAAATAAACATTCTTACAATTGGAACACAAACTTTCGATTGCCTGTGCCGAGTCACGGCTTAATCAGACATATTGTCAACATACATGGTTATTGTGCATTGGAGTATACATCAAGTTCAAGTTAGTGTTCCAGTTCTTTACCTAAACTCAAAAGGATGAATCTTATTTATTTGCATATAGTATCGTATTTACTTTTATGCCAATTGGTTTTGTTTGCTTAGAAAGTTGAGCACTCTTTCTTAAGATAAAACAAATCAACAATTGCATTAACAAATACATTTACTTATGTTTGCATTAGGGAGATGTTATTATGCAAAGTTCACAACCTGAAAGTTTCTTAACCTACCAGAGACTAAGATTCCTATAGCAAACGGCCACCAGGCCATGCTAGCTACAGGACAAACAGCTAACCCAATAGTTCAGTATTCCAGAGGGCAAAAGTATCAATCAATACCTACAACTCAAACGGAAGAACAGCAAGTTCAAGCTGATGGTGGTACTCATCCAGAACCGAACGGTGGACAGGTGTTTGATACCAATCCACCAGCCTACACAGAATAAAGGAGAGCTAACCATCCATTTCCTTGCGATTGTGTTTTTATAAAAAAAAAACCAAAGACAATAATATTTTTTTATAACTTACTTTTATAAAATAAGAGAAACATGATTATATATACTAGTGTATAAAATGTAGAATTAATATTAACCAAGTGAAATATCATTTATTAACACATAAGGTAAAGAAATCAGTTAGCTTAAAATTAAAGATTAAAAACTTATTAAAGTGGTTATCTTCAAAAGCAAATACTGTTACTTAAGAAATTAAAGCGTGCATTTATAATTGTTGCTTTTTATAATATCATATGAATATTGAAGAAAATCATGTTTTATTTTTAAAATATTAAAAATAAAAATAGTTGTTTGCAAAAATAACCATGTCGCATAAAAAAACATAAAATAACTGCAAAATATTATCGTGTTATTAGCTCTTTGACACCGGGATAGGAAAATGTAAACCATTTCAAAAAAAATAGGAACAACAACGGCATAAATAATTGAAAAAAGAACAGATGTACATCAAAATGGACAACAATAACAACCGCTGGCAAACAGGTACAATTATATTTTTCAGGGGAAAATAAATATAGGAAAGTGGCCTTTTATTAATGATTATTGAATATTGAGCTCCGATATTGATAATGAGAATAATATCAATGCAGTCAATGAAATTAAAAAAATAAAATCACCACCCTTTAAAGAATAAGACAGAAAAGAGTTAAAATATAGAATGAATAATTGGAAGTCACCACCAAAACTTACTTCAAAAACCATCGTTCATTTCGATCGAATTTGTACTTCAATGAATCTGACATTAGACAGAAGAAAGACGCTTTTACTTGAAGATCATAAATCCTTCCTAGTTATTGTAACTTTACAAATAAATGTTACTTGAATAAACGGAAAGAGTTGTCTAAGCTTATATAACATATAAATAGTACGAAGGTAAAGTAACCAGGATAACCATAATTGGGAAGTCCTGGTTATTTGGTAAATACATTCGTGCATTGTAAGTACGGGAATCCAAATGGTAGTAAGGGTTACCGATTTCTGTTTTCGATTTACATTTACAGTATTAGAAATGAGAACAGATTAAAAGGATTAAAAATGGCTTCCTGAGAGGCTTTCCTAAAATAAAAAATCCTATTTAAACTTAAGCCTTCCAAATATGAAATAATTTTTTTCAGTTTAAAGTTGCCAAGAAAAGTTTGTAAAACTGCAAACTTCAGCACTAGATATCATTTTATATTTACGCATTTCGTAAAGATTCTTTGATATTCAAATTCCATATTTCTTTTAGCGCTTTTCGTCATTCATGTATAAAATTCGCGTGCAATCATAACAACGCTTTTACAACACTAAATCATTATTTAAGAATCATTTATTTCTTTTAATTTCATTGTCTTTTCTACAGCAATGAAAATTAGTTGTAATCAAATCTTTTAATGTATTATTTTAGAATTTTCAATGATAGCAAGTCCATTGTCGTGGCTGTGGTATTTTATACGGAAATTAAATAAATATCCTTCTAAAGTACCTCTTGATTGATATCTGCAAATCAAATTACGAATTCTAATGAAACAGACATATAATAATAGTTAAGTACTAAAATATAAGTACCCAGATAGAAAAAAGACAAAGTAGATTTTTTTTTGAATGACTGAGGAAGTATTTCATCTATCGAAACATATCAGTTGCTTTTGACAGTAATTGCTTTCCATTTATTAAAACGCATCGTACAGCAAAGACGGAAAAGGTTGGTAAAAAATAATCCTTTATATGTTTAAAAGACTGCACATAATATGTTTGGTCTCGTGAAACATAATTTCTAAACTTAATTGTCATACCTACTATATGACTATATCATTCATCATTTGATTAAAAATGTGTTAAAATTAAGAAAATATTGTACAGTTTTTTCAGGAATCAGGATTAAATGTCACCATCGATTTTCCATAAAAAATATTTGAACATCTAATATCTATATATTTAAACAAAGGATGATGGTTAAAAAGTATAATTTTTCGCTATTACAGTGTGACAGCCTTCAAACTACTCAAAATATTTTGAAAAATGTGAAATAAATATGTTTTTGTTAATTTAAATATATAAATAGTAAATCAATCAAAGTGTAAATTTTAGTTTTCAGCATTTTGTTCAAATTTGTCAAACTAGCAACAAAACCCGTTTGAAAGCTGGCTTACATTTTAGATTAAAAAAAAGCATTTGTGTATGAAAATAAATGTATTATCAGGAGTATGAACCAGTATTAAAAAGACTTATAACTTAATCGGCATTTCTTGTTCTGTTTAACTTAACATGAATTACCACAAGTGTTTGATTTCATCGTATCGTATCGTAATTGAGATATTACACAAATTGCAATTGGTTATATTACATATTTATGAATTATTAAACCATTGCCGCAATGTCAGGTTTTTCATTTATCGTGGTTTTGTTTCTACAGTCAATACTGCCTTAATCTCATGATTTCTGTTCATTTATAAATTTTATCAAAAAAATGACCTCTCGGCTACCAATAGGTTGTAATTAAGATGTGAGATATAGTTATATATCAATGAAAATATGTAACACCGATGTAATGGTCACACATGGCTTGGCAATAGTGTGGTATACGTTTGAAGATGAGACGTTTAGATGAATGAGTTGCAGAGTCAAATTAAAAGTAGAGATGTCTCGCGAGGAAGACCAGAAAAACCTTTGGAGAACCTTTGTTGCTGCCCTACATGCCGATGGCATAACGGGCAGTAATAAATATCTCGGTATAGATTCGAAAACCCTTCTCTTTTTGTTGTCCGTTTTCTGAAGTGTTTCCGTTTTTTTTTATATGTTATGGTGGATGCTTTTGTATTTATAGCTGATTTATCCGTTAATTCATGGATTGAAATTGACTGTTTCACATATTTTCCCCCCAGTAAATCGAGATGTATCTAGAGTTTTTCTTGCTAGAAATTTCGGTAACATATATATTGCATATATCGAATATGTCTTCTTTTGTTTACTACGATTAGTAATTTTTTTGTATTGGTATCAACTACATGAATACTTTTAATTTGTGGTTATTTCTAGATAATCTTTTTAGTTTAGTAATTTGAACTCACCGATCGATTTTGGTCGTTAATAGGACACATTTTGCCTTCAAGGTTCATGGTATCGTTTAACAAACCAACGCTTGTTCTTCGTATCTACATTTTAAAAGTTAAACAATATTTATATGTATAATGCAAACACAATTTAATAATAAAGATAAAACAAAGCTGAATTAAATAATAAAGTCAGAAGAAAACTCGATTAGTTTAAATCAGTTTTGAGTGGCCTTTAAACACTTCACTTTCTACTTTATTGGACACTTCACTGTCATTTAACTGACCTTTTATCCTGATTGTATTCCGGTCTCACTTAAGAATACTCTCAAATATAACCCATTCAGAATGATGTTTTAGACCGACACGACAATAAAAGAGGGACGAAAGATACCTAAGGGACAGTCAAACTCGTAAATCTAAAACCAACTGACAACGCCATGGCTAAAAATGAAAAAGACAAACAGAAAAACAATAGGACACATGACACAACATAGAAAACTAAAGAATAAACAATACGAACCCCACCAAAAAATAGGGGTGATCTCAGGTGCTCCGGAAGGGTAAGCAGATCCTGCTCCACATGCGGCACCCGTCGTGTTGCTTATGTGATTACAAATCCGGTAAATAGTCTAATTCGGTAGGTCAAATTCATGAAAGGGAAGGGGATTGTAGTTACGACGTAAGGAACATATCCGATATCATTTGTGAAACGGTTATTCCATAACGGTCAACCAACTCGTGATGGCGTCCGTAAAATTTACGAAGGGATGATTTCAACTTCACCATTTGGAACTCTTGGTTTAATAGCTTCCTTGTGAGCAGTAACCCTCTATCAAGAAAATCATGATAGGAAATGCAAGCACGGGAATATCGTATCAATTGGGAGATATATACCCCGTATGCAGGTGCTGCTGGAATGTTGCTACTTAGAAATGGAAAGTTCACAATTGGAAAGCTGAAATCATCTCTTTTGTCGTAAAGTTTTGTCTTCAACCGACCCTCATTGTCAATTTCTAGATGTAAGTCAAGATATGAAGCCGACTTAACTGTATCTGTAGTATCCTTTATCTCCAATTCGATGGGATAGATGCGATCCACATAGTCACCAAATTTTGAATTGTTTAGTGAAAGAACGTCATCTATATAGCGGAAAGTAGAGTTAAAGGATATTGCTAACTTCTTATCTTTCTTCCTAAGAAGTTCCTGCATGAAGTCAGCCTCATAATAATAAAGAAACAAGTCAGCAAGTAGAGGGGCACAGTTTGTTTCCATTGGGATGCCGACAGTCTGTTGAAAAACACGTCCTCCGAACGTAACAAATATGTTGTTAATCAAGAAATCAAGCATCTTGATAATATCGGTTTCAGAGAATTTTTTGTTTGAATCAGAATGATTCTTTACAAAGTATGATTTATCCCTCCCTAAGACAAGATACTTGTATCTACGTTGGCCATTCTTTTTTATGAAGCAAAGTAATACCAACTCTTTTAATTTGTCTTTTAGTTTGGAATGTGGAATACTTGTGTAAAGAGTAGAAAAGTCAAATGTTTTAATACTGTTACAAGATGAAAGAGAGTTAGATTGTATGTACTCTAAAAGATCTTTGGAATTTTTAAGTATCCACATCTGATTCACGCCACCTCTAGAATAGGCAGTTTCACAATAACTTTGAAGCCCGTCTTTGATTGCTGATAAAATGGATGTTAATAATATAGAAAGGGGTATCGTGGAGCACTTGGAAGACCCAGCAATATACCGTTGTTTGTAAGGACACTTATGTAGTTTAGGTATCCAATACAGTGATGGAAGATCCAGTTCTTCATCTTTGGTTGAAATACCAAAGGAACAAAGAACAGACCTATGATTATCCAGGATTTCCTCTTTGGTAAGTGTCGTGAGGGTATATGTTGGGTTTCCAAGTGAATTGTCTATACCTAATTCGTTTATCAAACAATTAATGTAATGACTTTTACAGATAAAAACGATGTTATTTGCGGCTTTGTCTGCGGGGACAACAACATATTCATCATGGAGGTCAGATAGGTGTTTAGCAACATTTGGATCTTTGAAGATTGACGTAGCATGGGCATTGATGGACCCATTCAGTTTCTTAATTCTGATTTGTATTAACGACCTCACTGCCTTAATCCATTCGGATAGGGTGTCTACGTCTTCCTTCTCGCGCTTAGCCCATTGCCTGGCATAATCCTCGACTGAATCCATCAAAATTTTAAAGTTGTGTTTCCAATTGATGGATTTAGGCTCACGATATTTCGGACCTTTCGATAACACGTTTCGTAGAGAAGTGTTATTAACAATGTTAAGGTCACCGGTAATAACGTGGCCAGCAGGATTATATGTGAATTGGGAACTAGCACAAGTGCAATCAGGAGGTTTAGACTTGAAGTCGTCAATATCGAGATCCTGCAAAACGCGTTTGTAATTGAAAATTTTAGTTGCAATAGGTTTGGTATAGGTATAAGAAATTATTGGTACAGACTGGTCTTTGAAATAAGGAGGTATTTTCGATTGAACTAATTTATGATGAAGGATATTGCCTAGGTTGACGCCATCGAGACCTTTGTTGGCAAAGGAAAGATTTAGAAAAGATCTTTTCTCTTTTTCATCTTTTCCAATGCGAACTGGCTTGAAAAGTCTGTGACTAGCAATATCCGAAATTATAGCTTGTAGTTTGTATTGGTTTGAATGAGGGTTTGTAACAGTGGATTCCAAACATAAATTGAACAGAGAATGAAGTTTTGAAAGGGGTAATGAATAAAGTTTCGTGCGAATGTGATGAATACCTAACGGTTTTTGTATGCATGGCAGCAAGTCATTAATAGAGACATCATGCAGAGAGGGTGATGTATAATGACGATGGCCATGACAACGTCTACGTCGAGGAGTCGAGTTGAAAATATTCATCACATTCACCGAGTTACACGAAGGACTAGATAGAATACCTATACCATCAATTTTGTCATTGCAGCCATACCGTGTTGCAGTTCCCAATTGTCTAATCCAGTAGTCTTCTTTTTGTCTACGGAGAGTCGTTGAAAGATTAGGATTGTTCGAGCTATGGTATATTTTTTCAATAATTCGAACTGTCATAGAAATGATGGAATGATCGGGCTGATTAAAATGCTGGTATAGAATGTCATAAGCATTGAGGTTAATGTCTGATCTATGACCGCACATACGTTTGTTTAGCCTTCCTTTCGTTCCTTTCGACAATAACATGCAAGGATATTCAAAAACCACATGCCCACTTAAACATTAACATCAAAAAGCCCGTATGGTTTTTCCTTTGTTTTGAATTATAATATTTATTTTGAATTTTCACTAATTTGCACATCTCAAATATACTATCATTTAATGCATTGTGTGATCCAGTTACATCTCTGAATGCTTACGTGTTTTTTTTTTATAATATTGTATGAGTACCTGTTTCACAGTAATATTAAAATCAGGACACTATTGAATATGTTGGTCTATGCTTGAGACATACCAGTGTGGACTTCATGGAAACATGCTCTATAAATATATTTACATGGACACTTCTCTATCGACAATAATATTGATAATAAGTCATGATAAGAAAGCTAACTACCATTTCTGTCGTATGTGATGAATATTAGGGATTCCAACGAGCATTCGAGTATTCAAGTTTAGCCCAGTAGTAAAGAGTATCGAATATCAAAATCATACTCGACAAATCGGTTTCATTTTAAAATATTGCTGTACTCTCATACAAAGTTGATCTTCTTGGAAATCTCTTTCGGAAAACTAGAAAGGCTAAACTAGTAAATAAAATGTGTCGAATGCCTTGGAAAATACGTCGGCTATACCCAAACTAACACTTTAAACTAAACGTGTCTTATCCATTACGATAATCGGTATCGTCAGAGCAAGTTTGCAAGTGTGTAGCAAATAATGTTGTAAAATCGGCTTTTCCACCATAATAATTGACATGAAAATGTTTCAAAATAAAATAAATCGTTAAATCCTTGACCCTCAGTGAATTTCCATTTGTTTTATATTCTTTTGAGGTTTGGTACTTTTGTTATTTTGCTATAACATGTATCATTTAACTTCTACTCCTTACGACTTTGTAAACGTTAAATTTATTTTCTGTAATGTTTTCACTATTTTCACATTTTCCTTCGATTGTGAAAAGAATGTTGAAATATCTGTTTTCGGCAAACAAGTAGTCGAAATTATGATGACGTAAAAATTGTCTTAGTTTTTTTCTAAATTTCCTTTTGTGACCTTTCTGCAAATCTGTGAAAAGGTTGGATTGTTTTTTTTTAGAGAAACAGTTCCACCACTATAATTCGAGATTGAATTAGTTATCAAAGGTACCAGGATTATAATTTTATACTAGTACGCCAGACGCGCGTTTTCGTCTACATAAGACTCATCGGTGACGCTTAGTTCAAAATAGTTATAAAGACAAACAAGTACATAGTTGAAAAGCATTGAGGAACCAAAATTCTAAAAAGGAAAACGACTAAGGTTATTTATGTCTGGGATAAGAAAATCTTTAGTTTTTCGAAAAATTCAAAGTTTTGTAAACAGGAAGTTTATAAAAAAAAATCCTCTCCCAAGGTTGCATTTCTGTAAATATTGACAATGCAATTTCCCATAGGAACTGATTTTACGGCTAAAACTGTACCAATTTCACTATGAAGTTTTGAAAAAAATCTTATCCTAGAATTGAAAGTTCATATTCACCACAAGTTTTTTCAAAGGTCAAAATATAGGGCTGTGTGGCATATTTTCAACGTTTATATGACCTGAACTTTTCAGAGTTTAAACTTACACTAATTTGCTTAACTACCCCTACCTCGAATGAAGGGTTACCACAGATTTCAATGTAAACAATATGCACGTGTTTATTTACTGGTAACATTCCCAAGTTCTGTCTCTGCGATATGGAACACAGAGAGCATAACTGGGAACCAGTATCTAAACAAAATTAATTTTCTATGAATATTCAATTTCTCCCCAAAAGAGGCGTGTTTTGAGAAACAGATGTATTTACAAAGTGCAACCTCAACAGTTAAATATAAATTATCAAAAAAGCTTAGCTAGCTTTTGCTTTAAATATATAAAAACATATTACAGTCACGGGTAAACAAATATCTTAGCAGTGACAAAAGCTATTGTTATCCCGATTACAAAATACTGTTCCTTTTCTTATGGTTTATCCTTGTCATAATTTTTAATAGTGGTAATTACTTATGCAGATTGCTTTCCGTCAGATTAACAAGAAACCAAAGATTGTAAAACACGTCTTTTGTGAATTCGTGTTGAAGATATATTCCCAAGCAAGTTCTTGAGTATCGTTGTATAAAATCAAATAGTATTCGATTAATACGTGTTCACCTAGTTGACCTCCGTATTGAATATACAACAAACATTTTCTGATGACAATGAGGTTTAGTTTGTTAATTTCATTGACATATATTAAAGTTGTATTTTATTTCCCCTTTGTAAATATCGATTTTGTATATCATTTCTTAAAATATTATTCATTTTTCATACGATGTTTTCTCCTTGATACTTGTATATTTGGTATGTTAAATCCTTTCATAACTTTTTTTGTTGTTGGTTAGTTTCCTCGTAATACGTTTTGTTTGTTTGTTCTTTCTCCCTCATGTCTATATTTCAAGTTCATTTGATGAAAAATTTTAGACACTTTTTAAACACCTAAGTGTCTATTTCACTTGATTCAATAAGTGTATGTGAAAGATTTTGACTGATTTACTCATTAAAAACGCTCTAATTCTAGCTTAAATATGAAAAATCTTTCAAATATGCCCAAAAATGTCACTTTTTAGATGTTTTTTTTGTCAAAAATAAAAGTGGCTGCATTCGTGTTCATCCATAACCTTTACATATGTTATGTATTATCATACAATACAACTTACATAACACGAATGCGGCCACTTTCATTTAAGACAGAAACCGTCTAAAATTTAACTAAAATGCTAAAATTGTGAAGATTTCAGTAATTTAGCATGACAAAAACAGCCCATATTTATGTAGCAGAAGCATTTTACTTTCCAATGAATAACTAAAAGTTTACATTTTAACAATTTTGTAAAACTGCTATATTGTGGGGCCAAAAAGGAGGCTTACTGAACCTACTTCTTTAATCCTGGTATCTATGATGAGTTTATTTACAAGCACTGGGTCGATGCTACTTCTGGTGGAGTTTCCCGGTGGTATCACCAGCCCAGTAGCCAGCACTTCTGTGCTGACATGAATTATCATTGATATGGTAATATTTATAAATTAACTAAAATTGAGAATGGAAATGGGGAATGTATCAAAGAGACAACAACCCGACCATAGAAAAAACAACAGCAGAAGCAAACTCCCCGGCAGTTCCAGTTCCGATCCGCATACGGGCCCGAATACTACTCTACACTAATGGAGTAAAGGAAAAAAGTTCCGGAACGGAAACGATCACTGTGCGGAGTTTGCAGCAGAAGGTCACCAACTGGTCTTCAATGTAACGAGAAAATCCCGCACCCGGAGGCGTCCTTCAGCTGGCCCCTAAACAAATATATACTAGTTCAGTGATAATGAACGCCATACTAATATCCAAATTGTACACAAGAAACTGTTTACCAAACTTTTGATTTTTGGAAATTCTATGGCTTTTCTTCCTCAGGAAAAGCCTTAGATGTATTTTGCAATTTTTTTAGGAATTTTGGACCTCATTGCTCTTCAACTTTATACTTTCTTTTGGCCATTTTTTTAATTCGAGCGTCACTGATGGGTCTTTTGTAGACGAAACGCGCGTCGGCGTAAATGCAAAATTTAATCCTTGTATCTATGATGAGTTTATTTACAAGCACAACGTCAATGATACTGCTGGTGGAGTTTTAACTCCCCGAGAGTATTACCAGCCCAGTAGTCAAGCATTTTTGTGATGACATAAATTAACATAGATATGATTATATTTATAAATTATCTGTTTACAAAACTTTTTGATTTTTTTGAAATTCTATGGCTTTTCTGCCTCCGGAATAGACTTAACGTACATGTAGCTGTATTTGGTAATTTTTTTAGACATTTTGGTCGTCATTTCTTTTCAACTTTGTAATTTCTTTTAGGCTTTTTAACTGTTTTTAACTTGAACGTCACTGATGAGTCTTTTGAATACGAAACGCGCGTCGGCGTAATTACAAAATTTAATCCTGATATCTATGATGAGCATATCTGTATCCTTACGCCAAAGCTCTGATTTCTTTCACGGATTTGGCTATACTTCTTGGACCTTTTGGATTATAGCTCTTCATCTTTTATATAAGTTTTGGATTTCAAATATTTTGGCCACGAGCATCACTGAAAGGACATGTATTGTCGAAATGCGCATCTGGTGCAAGAAAATTGGTACCGTTAATTGTATTACTACCACTGGGTCGATGCCTCTGCTGGTGGACTATTAGACTCCGAGGGTATCACCAGCCCAGTAGTCAGTACTTCGGTACTGGCATGAAAATACGGAATTTTTTGTGTTATTAAAATTTGCTGTTACAAAATATTAGAAATTACTATAAATTAAGGAATGTATCTCCATCGTGCAAAGCTCTGATTCCTTTCACGGATTAGGCTATTTTTTTTGGACCTTTTGGATTATTGCTCCTCATCTTTTATATAAGTTGTGGATTTCAAATATTTTGGCCACAAGCATCACTGAAGAGACATGTATTGTCGAAATGCGCATTTGGTGCAAGAAAATTGGTACCGTTAATTTTACTTCAATTCTGTGTTGAATGGGAATATTTTTGGATCAATTAACCTTCGCCGCTAATCATGCTAACGTACCTGATAAAACATACTAAAGAAACACTTATTGTGCGCACGTTAAACATATAATTCGTTTGTTTAATAACATAGCTGAACTGGGTTCTGGTTCTAATAGATTAGCAGATCTCGAGGGGTTTATCCATCAGTTTTTCGATATTTGCATCTTTTGTTTGTATATTTACAACAAAGTCAAGTAATAGTGTATTCGCGCTAAAGAACAGCAACACCTCCAGAAAGTTTATTTATAACCATCGATCTTCAACCTTCTGTGTCCTTTGATTAGTTATTATACCCTCTTAGCTATCAACATTGGAAATCTTATCGGGCTCGAGTCCAAACAATCGCCCGTTTGTTTTCATTGTCTTATGAATGCAGTGTATCATTTGCCTTATCATCTTCAAATTTTTCTCTTTTCATTTACTTTTCTTTGCATATATTCCTTAAAGGTGATCGAAATCTGGTAAATATATTAATGGCTTGGGGTAAAGAACAAATTGTTTTAAAATATTTTAATATTTTATGTATAGTTTATAATAGAAAATCACCACATCAATGAAAGTTTTTCAGAAAAGGATTGCCGACAAATGGGCTGATGATAGTCACTGATAACAGACTTGCATGTATAAGTACGCCAAACGCGCTCTTCGTCATCACTGTACTCAGCAGTGGAGCTCGAAACCTATAATTGGAAAGTAATATTTCTATGTGGCTTTCACGAGTTGTGTCAAGTGGAATAATCTTAAAGTCTAATATACTTTAGTACTTATTATAAGCTAAATTTTTCACACACAAAAAATCATGAATCATAAGAAAAAATGCAGTAAAGAAGCACAAAATGTCGATGACAGAAAATTGTGGTCTTCAATATGCAAAAATCCGATGATTTGTAATAAGATTAGGAACACATATGCTTCAGGTTTCTGAATACAACTGTACAAAAATATAGACAAAAATCTGTCGCCATATGGCCTTTAACAATGAGCACAATGTATGTAGTAAACTATAGTAGGCATGACTTAATGTGAAACACAAAAAAGAGTGAAAAAAATCAACGACATAATTCATGCTAAAAAACAAAACATAAAACAAACAAACACAACAAACACTGAAAATTCCAATCAAATGATCATTCATGATAATGGCCATGTTGAAGGGTTATAGAACATTAATTTTTAGGCCGCCTTTGTCGATCAGACGTCAAATTCGAGAACTATTGCGTTTTGTATTTTATTTCAATGTTTACTGACACAGCTTCAGTCAAAGCTCTTCAACTTCGTACTTTATTTGACCTTTTTAACTTTTTTGGTTTCGAGCGTCACTGATGAGTCCTTTGAAGACGAAACGCGCATCTGGCGTATATACAAAAGTTAGTCCTGGTATCTATGATGAGTTTATTTACAACCACTGGATCGATGCAACTGATGGTGGAGATTTATTTCCCCGAGTGATCACAAGCCCAGTAGTCAGCACTTTGTGTGCTGACACGAATTGTCATTGATATCGTTATATCTATAAATTATCTGTTTACAAAATTTTGAATTATTTGAAATACTAAGGCTTTTCTACCTCAAACATAGATTACCTTAGCTGTAATTGGCAAAACTTTTAGGAATTTCGGTCCTCAATGCTCTTCAACTTCGTACTTTATTTGGCCTTTTTAACTTTTTTGGATTCGAGCGTCACAGAGATGAGTCGTTTGAAGACGAAACGCGCGTCTGGTGTATAAACAAGTGAGTCTGTAAATATTGAAAATGATACCGTTGCCGCCGGTAGTGAAATTCATAGTGATATGATCACGGCATAGGATCCGTCGGAAATTTCAGTTACAAATATCAAATGTTTATCATGGAATGTGAATGGTGGGTTTGAGGCGAAAATTAAAGATGTAAAATTTAAAAATTTTGTATGCACTTATGATATTGTGTTTTTAGAAGAATGTTGGATAAATAATACATGTGATGTGGAAATTGATGAGTTTATTTGTAAAGCAATCCCATTGTCAAAAAAGAAATATAAACAAGGTTGTGGTCTCTTTGTAATGATTAAAAAATCTATTGCTTCATATGCGAAAATAATTGAAATATCGTATGAAACATTTGTATGGGTTAAAATATCTAAAGAACTAACTGGTACTGAAAATGACTATATAATTTGTAATGTATATTTACCACCATATAGATCTTCGTTTTTCAAGGTACATGATGTGGACTTATTCTATGAACTGGAAGCACAAATCATCAAGTACTCTGATGAATGTCCGAATATTTTTGTTTTTGGTGACTTTAATGCAAGAACTGCTCATTTAAATGATTTTGTAGAAAATGATTTATTACATGATAGTATTTTAGATAGGGTTGGTGAATTGTTTGCTTATGTTGCTGACGAGACTTTGCCAGACCGGAGTAATCCTGATCCTGGAACTAATGACTATGGAACAAAACTCATCAACCTTTGTAAATGTAGTGGTCTCCGAATTCTTAACGGCCGCCATGAAGGTAGTCTCGCTAATGATTATACATACAGTGGTCCAAAAGGTATGAGCGTAATAGACTATTTATTAACTAGATCAAGTAATTTCGACATTGTGTCAAAATTCATAACTTGTAATTTTACTACATACAGTGACCATGCACCCTTGCATATTCAATTCAAGACTAATTTTTCTATTAAATGTAATGGTGTACAGTCCAATTTTGTGGATGCTGAAGCATCCAAATTGTTTCGATGGAATGAGGAATATAAGGATATGTGTCGTAATGCACTTTTAATAAACTCTGACAATATAAAATCGACACTCCAGAATATAGAAGCTGAGTCTCAGGATGAAATGGATTCATGTGTGAACGATTTTACCCATCAATTCATTGACATTATGGCGCCATTTTTTCAACAAAGTCAGAAAAGTGGTACTGAAATGAAACGAAATCATAAACAGAACTATAAGCATATTGATAAGCCTTGGTTTGATATACAGTGTAAAGAACTTTATGTTAATTACTGCAAAACTTTATCTATATTTAATGGAAATAAATCAAAGAAAAACCATATTGAATTAAATCGTGTGAAGAAGACATATAAAGATTATGAACGTAAACGTAGACGTATATATATGCGACAAGAAGGTGAAACCCTTTGTAAGTTAAGGAAGAACAATCCTAAGAAATTTTATTCTGTATTAAAAAAAAGGAGAAAGGTCAACAGTGATCTAACAGTAACTGATTTTTTTAAATATTTCAAAACTCTAGTATCTGATAGTAAAGAGCACAGCAGTAGACCAGAAATGCCAGATAATGTGTGTATTTTTGAAGAACTGGATATGGATATAACCATTGATGAACTTATTAAAGCTATACATGACTTAAAACGCGAGAAAAGCCATGGTCCAGATGGTTTGTTAAACGAATTTTTCATTGAGTTTAAGGACCTTGTGCTGCCTTATATATGTACTATTTTCAATGCCGTTTTGAGCTCTGGATATTTTCCGTCCACTTGGTCTGATGCTATTCTAGTGCCAGTATTTAAATCCGGGGATGCGAACGACCCAGCAAATTACCGTGGTATAAGTCTTGTCAGCAATCTAGGTAAACTATTCACTACTATTTTGAATAGTAGATTATTAAAATGGGCATCAATGAACGATATTTTATCTGATGCACAATTTGGTTTCCGTAATGGTTACAGTACAGTAGATGCTGTGTTTTGTTTATATTCTGTCATACAAAATTCTTTTTGTAAAGGTAATAGATTATACTGTTGCTTTGTTGACTTTTTAAAAGCGTTTGATACAGTTGATCGTCCATGTTTGTGGTACAAAATTTCTAAATTAGGAATCAGAGGGAAATTGCTTAATATTTTAAAATCAATGTATAACAATGTAAGATCTTGTATTAGATTTGATGGATTTAATTCAAAATACTTTTCTAATAATCTTGGCTTAATGCAAGGGGAAGTTCTTTCCCCTATTTTATTTTCATTTTATGTCAATGACTTTGAGAATGAATTTATTAATAATGGTAACTGTGGACTTGAATTTCAGGACATAACACTTTTTTTATTAATGTATGCTGATGATATGATTTTGATGTCAGAATCAATCCAAGGCTTACAAAATATGTTAAATACTTTATCTGGTTATACTGAGAAATGGGGTCTTTCAGTTAACACCAAAAAAACAAAGATAGTAGTTTTTCGTAAAGGTGGGAAAATTAGTCTTACTGAGACATGGATTTATAATGGTAAACCATTAGATATTGTAGATCATTTTTGTTATCTGGGTGTGTTATTTCATTATAATTGTAAATTTTATATTACTCAAAACCACTGTGCTGAACAAGGCAGGAAAGCTATGTTTAGTATGAGGAAAAAGGCATTATCCTTATACCTGAACACTGTTACTTCTATAAGTTTATTTGACACTTATGTATGTAGTATTTTAATGTATGGTTGTGAAGTTTGGGGTGTTCATAGAGCACCAAATGTAGAAAAAGTTCATTTGGACTATTGTAAAACATTACTAGGTGTCAAGAGATCCACTTCTAATGTAATGGTATATTATGAATTAGGAAGATTTCCATTGTTATATGAGCGAAATTTTAGGATGCTCAAATTATGGACTAAAATTCACGGTAGTGAAAATTGTATTATAAAGTCTTGTTACAAAGAACTAGTAGCAAATAGCAATAAATGTAAAAACTGGGCCACTTGTATTAAAACAATTTTATATGATCTTGGTATGAATTATTATTGGGACAACCAATGGGTACTTTGTTTGGATAGTTCATTTTTACAATTAACCAAACAACGAATATATGATCAAGCTAAACAAGAGTTGCATTTTACGCTTGAAACATCACCAAAGTGTAGATTATATAAGTTTATTGTGTCAAATGTAGAATTACAATTTTATTTACAAAAATGTATTCCTGTAATAGCTCGTAAATGGATAACGAGAATTCGCCTGTCCTCACATAATCTATGCATTGAAACTGGTCGTTTTTATGGAATAAGTATAAATAGTAGAATGTGTATTGTGTGTGATAAAAATGTAGTAGAGGATGAATTTCATTTTATTTTACAATGTACAAATTATAATGATATACGTAAAAAGTTTATCAAGAAATATTATTGGACTAGACCGTCAACTTATAAATTAGTACAATTGCTTTCTGTTGAAAACACTAAGGAACTCTGTAATTTAGGAAAGTACTTACTCTATGCATTTAAGTGCAGGAATAATATTTAAGATCTATATGTTTATTATATGTAGTATGAAACTCACAAACTGTATAATATGTAACTGATATTTCTGACGTTTGTTATTTATGTGTATGTTAACGCTATACAACTTGTAAACTGTATATTTATGCATATTATACTGATAAACTGTATTGTTTAAAGTAAATAAAGAATTGAATATACAAAATTTAGTACTGGTATTTATGATGAGTTTATTTACTTGGTGTCACTGGCGTCCATTACCTTTTCAAAATGGTATCTAAAGAAAACAAGAGAGGCAATAAAAGCGTCGTGTGTTCATTCGTAATTTCACTTTTCAGATAAAAAAAAAAATTAGTAGTCATATGATCAGCAAGTGAGTTATTTATACAAAAATTAATACTTTATTTATTAACAGTGTAAATTAAAAGCTGCAAAATATAACTCTCATAATCTATAACTTACATAATTGTTATAGACATTTATGAGATTTTATACTAATAATAAATATATATTATACATAAAATAGCTATACTTTCGAAAGTAGAAACTTGGTAATAATAGACAAACAAGACCAGGAGCAGTAATTTGTCATAAGTTCATCGCCCTCTTAAATCTTTGTGAAGGTTATTCTAAAATAGTACTGAAACAATGAAAACACAACTGATATCAGGCGTGAAGAAAACTGTCAAAATCTTTGAAGAATAATTGACATAAAATAAGAAAGAATGTTACAAAACTTACTGGGAAGGCATTACTTTCTTATTCGTCATAAAGACAAATATTAAATATTATTCCTGTTATCTATGATGATAGATATAGGAAGATGTGGTGTTAGTGCCAATGAGACAACTCTCCATCCAAATAACAATTTAAAAATTAAACCATTATAGGTTAAAGTACGGCCTTCAACACGGAGCCTTGGCTGAGTTTATTTACTTTCTAGTATTTTGATCATTGGTGGATAGTTGTCCTGACCTTTTGGCGATCATACCACCCCTTGTTATTTTTTTACGTAAGTCTATTAGTTAGAACATCACATATAGGATTAAGAAAAAAATTAATTAACTGCAGATTAATTCTACTATGTGATGTTATATGTAATCAAATATATTTTAAGGATATCTTTTTCCCAATAATGTTATGGTAGATAGTCTATCAAAGGCTTCATTATAGCACTTACGTAAATGCAATGATACATTCATGATTTAGTTGTTTTTTCTGATAACTTATTTTTTGAGAGGAAAAATAAAGAACTGAAGAAGGCCATTGGCCGAAACGTCTTGAAAAATTGGTTTATTTAAACAATTATGATAACTTATTGCTAACTTGCTTTGTAAAAATTATGACACATACATATTCTTCGCCGTACTATATATTATAAGGTCAGGGGACATTAAGTGCAGAAGTAAATCAAATGATATATATAATAGCTATCATGGTATTTAAAGTGCAAAGTTCAAGTTTACAAAAACATCATGGACAAAAATAGATTGTCGAAGAGACAAAAATTCAAGATACTCGCATACAGATTAAAGTCTAATAGAATATTTTGTTGTCGAAAGACCTCAACCTTATACATTTCGTCTTCTCTTCGTCAATTTATGTTTTTTTATATATCTTTAACTGCTAAAGAAAAAATATCTTTCAAAACACCGTAAAATAACTAAAAATTTAGCAACCGAACTTGTAAAAAAAATTAGGTGGAACTAATGTGCTCTAGACACTTCATTTTCCGCTAGAGCAAAAAGGGCACTATTAGATATCTTCGTTTTGTCTCAGTACCAGTCATAATGGAGTTGTTCCGCTGGTGACTGGTTCATTTTTATAGACATTGCTTTTGTATTTTGTATTTTGTATGGTTTAGGTCCTGGTCAACCACTTTACGCGTGAAAAGAAGTGTTTATCCTGTGAGTAACAGTCTAACAGGGTAAGAAATATGTTCACCACATGTAGAATCCATGATATATCCATAAGCTTCCTATTCACCGTGAACTTCATTATAAATATCATTATAATCCTGTGATAGGTGCCGTGCGTTATCTTGATTTAACTAAAACACTAAAACACTAGTGCCATATAGTTAAGTGCCTTATTGGTCGAAAGGGGAACGATAAATAGCCGAAACAATAAGTTTAAGTAGACTAATTGATATGACTAAGAGATATTCTAAAATACACAAAGATGATTCTAGGAGCACATATGTATATGGTTCACTGTAGGAGGAGTATTCTGGAAAGGCTATGCATCTCTTATATAAATGCAAGTATATACCTGGTATTCCAAAAATGACAAAGTTCAATTACATCCCAAGAGAGCAAATATCTATAAAAATTTAAACTCCGACTACATGTAACCTACAATATAAAAATTATGAACTAACAGCCAGCAAAGTGAAAACTTCCTGGCATTCAAATTGTAGGCGGAGTTATCTGCAATACCTATGCACCTGTAATGCAAGTATATACTCCACAAATGACAAAGTTCAACTATCTCCCAATAAAGATAATATCAATAAAAATCGAAACCCTGACAACGTGCACATTTGAAAATTTCAATATATGCACAAAAGTGTTACTTCCTAATATTGACACTGTACGAGGAATTGTGGATTAGCAATATAACCATCATGGTACAGACGATCGTACGAAAAGACAAACAGACGGAAGGACAGGGGGAAAACAATATGTCCCAACTTCCAGTTGCAGGGGGATAAGCAAAATGTTAGAAGATACCAAGGAGCTTAAAAAAACCAAAAAAAACCCAACATATTAAGAATCTTAGGCCAAAAAGACTGAATGTTAAACATGATACAAAACATTGCACAGTAAACTAACGAGTGAGTGGCACAAACGAAACCCAAAACTTGGAGGAAGGCACACACAATCTATAAGTGTCAGCAGTTCATCCTTCGTGGGGTCAATTGTAGTGTTACTCTTGTTTCAATACGTCGTTGAGTCGTATCACGTGATCAAGCATAATCGAGTTGTAACGGATTAGTAAATGGCCCCTGTCTAAATTGGTGTCCTAAGACATACCTAATGTCATAAACCATCGGTAATTATAGATTCTAAACCTCGCCTTATATGATGCGTTAGGCCTAAGTGAAAGACTTGTCAGTCTTTGTCTGTATTAATAGATTCTAAACCTCGCCTTATATGATGCGTTAGGCCTAAGTGAAAGACTTGTCAGTCTTTGTCTGTATTAATAGATTCTAAACCTCGCCTTATATGATGCGTTAGGCCTAAGTGAAAGACTTGTCAGTCTTTGTCTGTATTTATAGATTCTAAACCTCGCCTTATATGATGCGTTAGGCCTAAGTGAAAGACTTGTCAGTCTTTGTCTGTATTAATAGATTCTAAACCTCGCCTTATATGATGCGTTAGGCCTAAGTGAAAGACTTGTCAGTCTTTGTCTGTATTAATAGATTCTAAACCTCGCCTTATATGATGCGTTAGGCCTAAGTGAAAGACTTGTCAGTCTTTGTCTGTATTTAATTGCAATACTCATATATGAAGACCCTATTTCAATACTGAACGAATAACAATGAGATGAAAAACAACGATCCAGAGTTGTTGACGTATTTTCTAAACATATTAAAACTTAATCAAGAGTTGTCTCCCTTTTTCTGTTGTGAATTATAATTCACAAATACCAAATACTAACTAAAGACTTTCTGTATATTATACTCATTTGTGTAGAGGTTCCATCCTCTGTAATTCATATACAACTTATACAAAAACAATCCTTTGAATTAAACATACATTTTATTACACCAACTTGTATTTACATTTTCATGACTAGAATATACATTTTTTACTTTTTGGCAATACTTTGGCTACAGAGTATTCTATGATATTTTGTTGAGGCGCCAGGGTGACTACTGATTACCTACACACAATGGCTATCAGCTGACCTATGTTGACATAGTGTCATAAAACCCCTGGTAGTTAAACACGGTTACACCACCACCTACCATGGGGAGTGACCGGGGAAAACACTCGTATTACCAATGCTCCAGTTAGCGCCCCACCTGTTGGCAGGTGTAGGCCTCCCCTCTATGAGATGAGGTGGAGGAGGTCCCAGAGTCACCCATCTGTAGACCACACCGTTACCACTAACCACATTTTCCAAACCTGCAAATTTTATAACTTGTCAGGCCCAGAGCAAGGGCCGAGTGAAATAATCCCCCAATCACTACCAGTCTCCCTGGACCTCCCCCCATTCAAAATTAACTCTGCGCCTTAGGATAAAAGAAGATAATTGATTTTTTAAAAATGTCATGTTTTTGTTCCAATTAATATAATTGTTAATTAATAAAAACTAAAATTAATGCTGGATGCTCAAATCACAATAGTCCATAATATGTTAATAAAGTGCTTAATAACGGAAATGTCCAATTCATAGAAACGCAAGTTTATTCGAAATTATCCTGTATTGGTCCAATACTATGAAGGTTCTGCTTGGATACTGGTAACCATAATATGCCAATCAAATACAGCAAACAGATGCCTGAAAATATAAAACAAAAACAGCAGCAACTATTCTCATAGGGAGGGCGGGCGGGTTTTAAAAGTTTAACTAATTTGTGTAACACCTGCTTTCTAGTCGACAGCAAATTAACAAGTGCCCGATTCGGGAATTCCAAAATTCTAATTCAAGCTGATACGGGAATTCCAAAATTCTGATTCAAGCTGCGAGCGCCCTCTATGGCCATGCCGAATATGGCAATAAGCTACAGGCTGCAACACCCACACACCCACACAAATATTTGATTGAATTAAACCAGATTATTGAAAATATGAAATTTTTATAATCTCTATTATTTCTTAATGCTTTAAGAATTATCGAATGAAGATAGATATTTAATGTGCTCTGTTTAATCATTCACAATTTGTTTTGTCTAAACACTGAACAGAGGTTTAGTGCTTGGCATGTTGTTTTGAGACTTTCTTGTAAAATTTTTCTTTCTATTTCTGGTATACATGATATTTAGCTAAAGACGAATTGTGGTAATTTAGATCAATTCTATCCGTTCTCTTGTTTGTTTTTGTTTTTTGTTTTGGTACAAGCATCTATCCTAGCACTTTAAAAACAATAAGAAAGGAAACAATGTATTGTTTATCGTCAATTAACAAAAACGTAATGTGATAATCATTACGCAATAAACTAATACGTATACATCATTCGGTTATAATGTTTGTACATGTGTTGCTATGACTTTGTTTTAAGATAGAATGATGTTATCGTCAAAATAACAGGGCATTGTTCTAACAACTATCTACAAGTTATTTCACTATATATATATGTAAAAATTTAATAAATACATAAGTATTTGATTGGTTGAGATTTTCCACGTGAAAAGGATTGTATTTTCTGTATTAGTCAGTCATAATGGCTAAAAACTAGCTGTTAGTAACTGCGAGTACCATCAGATCTGTTCTTCGTTTCTGCTTTGTTGTAATGAATGAGGAATTAATAGATACACTGCCACGTCCTGTCTGAGTTTTTTGTTTCAAATTTTTGTCTGCCCTTTTCAACTCTGTTTGTTCATTGGTTTCACCACTGTCCCAGGTTAGGGGAGGGTTTAAAACCGCCACATTCTCAACATGCCTGTCTCAAGTCAAGTTCCGTGGTTGTCGATGGTTCATATTTATTTTTATCTTTCGTAAATTGTTTTGTTACACATTAGGCTGTTATGTTTCTTAATTAAAGTGTTTCATATTTTACATGTTATGACCTCTTATAGCCGACTAGACGGTATGGATTTTTCTCATTGTCGCATTGCATATATACTGAGTGCCAATGAAAACTCAACACTTTGTTTTTCAAAAATAAAATTTATATTACAAATCATAATAATCTTTATATTACAAATCATAATAATCATAATAAAATTTATATTACAAATCATAATAATCTTTCAAAAGAACTTGTTCTGGAAAATTTACAATTTAAACAATTATAGATTGATGTCAAACAAAAATGTTTTATTGTCATCTTTCGGGCGCAATTGGTAAACGAAACGTCCAATGTCGAATCATTAACTCACTGTCCTAACAAAAAGTGTTACAACCCCATAGTGCAGCGCAATCTAGACAGCGGCGTGGAATTGATTATCCCGGACGTTTAATGTGATCCCGATGAAAGTTATTCCACTTGTCCCTCAAAGCAATCTCAAGCAGAATTTATGAAATTGGTGGTGGTTTTCATCGTCTAAACCATGTCAAATCTGATGCAAAATTTGGTCGATCGGACCAAAATCCGGCGAAAGGCATGACATGTGGCCAAGGCGTGTGCCAAATGTCTATGTAACTGTTCCGGACCATATGAGTATTTGGACCATACACGTATGGTCATGACCATATGGGTATATACGCGTATGGTCGGGGTTATTTACAGGTTTACTTCTAGTTGTCACGTCATTAAAAAGACACTACCAAAGGTAATTTTGTTATCTATATGAAAAAAAATGATAACAAGATTAACAAAATGAAATATGCAGTTTCACACAGTAAATTTCATCACTAGTCAAAACTACAGTAGAAACATTTTGTTTTTTTCTCATTTTCCTATGCGTTATAACGATTGAATGGCAAAATGTCGACCTGGGAAGATAACTTAAGATATCTTTATGAACTGTTACACAAGAAAACAATTGTTTAACTATAAACTGACGTAAGAGTCGACAGGATAAAGAGTCTAATAAATTGCTTACTTTTGAAACTTTATATAATTAGCATATATTTAGCAATGCAATATTCAGAATTTTTATACTAATACATGTACGTGTTTTTGTTGTTAAATAATGAATTACGTAACCGGCAAGGACCCTAGTTCAATTTTCTAAGTTGTCTGGTGATATGATGCACATCAGTCTTGTTACGATATTGGAGATCTAGAGCTTTTTAAAAGCATCGTAGACACATCGGAATGACCAAGGACCCAAGAAAAGCTATGGTACTGTATTGGAAGTAAATGTCACCCTACGCATACAAGAAAGAATACCATTAGCGATGAAAAGTAGCTTTGTCATAATTATTTAATGCTATTTGAATTGTAAATTTGTACAATTGCATGTACAAATTTTAATAAAGTTTTCTAATGCATATTATTGAAAAACAAATACCTATATGGTCCAAATACTCATATGGTCCGGCCCGTTAATAACCAAACGAGTATCATACTCGTATGGTCCGACCATACGCGTACGGTCGGACCATATGAGTATACGCATACGCGTATGGTCCAAATACTCATATGGTCCGGAACATAACCACCACTGACGGTTTTTGGAACATAATGAATGATTTTAGGTCTTCAGAATTCGATGTTAATGCCAGACGGCCGTTTAGATGGCACTAAGGAAATATTGTGGTGCTCTTTAACAATTTCGCACATCATGCTTAACTGAAATTGCTCCAAAGGTTCTATTTAGACCACCATTGTACTCTCGTGACCTTTGGACAGCCATCAGAGTCAATATCGGATATCTCAAAGACCAGATGAATCGGTCTTGCTGAGCGTTTGTTGCTTTTTGTACCCCGGGATGTGGCTTATCATTAACTGATCCATTTTGGATGATTTTGGTTATTGTAGAGGCTACAACTTCAGTTTTCTCGTAATTGAATGCTGTGAAAGGCTTTATTGGATCATGCCCAAAACTGCATGTCGCTGGTTGTCAGAAAGTCCTGGCATTTACTTAGATGTGTATTGCAGTTTCGTTACAATAAGGGCGGGAAAATTCATGACATAAGTCAAGCTTTGAATGACAAAATCGTGAAAATGGTGCGTATGTTGAAAAGCGGTAAACTCGGTGTATGCCCGTTCAAAATAACCCTTACTTCACATTTGTTCAAAAAAATACTGAACCGTAAAGTTGCCGAAAATTGTCGTAAAAGTCCTTTTCAACCAACTCTTCAAAGTTCTAATATAAATAAAATAAAAACTAGTTATATAATCCTTTCCACTTTGCGGGTGCAAGTGCTGCCATGTAGCGGCATTAGACTTGTTTTTTTTTTTAAATCTACAAGGTTGTCTTTTACGTGCAAGAGATATGGCTCTCTCTTAAAACGGGGTATCCATTTATTGTCCCCTTCCGACGGACTATCATCGTTTCCTCAAGGCCATACTCGCAAATGGTGTCAAGATAGAGACGAAAATTTAGTCTCTGAAATTATCATCCCGGAACGGGAATCGAAAATCCGATGCCCTAACCACTACAGAGGCGTGTTTTGAGAAACAGCTGTATTTTCAAAGTGCAACCTACACCACGGCTCTCTTACATTTGAGCTTTGGTTGTCTCATATGCATTCATAGATATAAGATGTGATGTAAGTGTCAATAAGGCAACACTCCATCCAAGTCACAAATAATAAAAGTAAACCATTCCACATTTCCAACAAATATACCGACCTCCAAGCAAATTCAAAAAGTGATAGTCCATAGAAGCTGACAAAATTAAACATTATTATTCAACGCCGGTTAAAATGAACAGGAAATTTCTGAAGACAACGAACCTGGTTTTATAGCTAGATAGACTCTAACCAGATGCTCCGCAGGGCGTAGCTTTATACGACCGCAGAGGTTGAACCCTGAACGTTTGGGGCAAGTATGGACACAACATTCAAGCTGATTCAGCTCTAAATTTGGATTGTGATCAAATAGTTGACACAGCATAGGTTTCTGACACAGAATGAATGTGTTCTAATGAACTATAAATTTTTGTTTTCTCTTAGAGCAATTCACTATACTGTTGAATATATATCCTCTCAAAAAAATGTTTGAAGAAATTTTCTTTTTATTTATGAAATTTCAAATGAGAAAAATTGAACCCAATTTTTTTAATCACATCCCCCTTTCCCTTATTCCAAAACTAATCTCAATTAAAATTTCTAATGGAGTTTGCAACAATAACTACTCATTTAAATACATCATAAAATATTAAGATGTAAAAAAAAACTGCTTGTTATCACTGAATGGTAAAGATTATTTTAATTTATCAGTTGGTAGTAAAAAGTGAATATGCATTGTATATTGTATATAACAAAGATTAAAGTTGATTCTGGACAAAGAAAGATAACTCCAATTAAAAAAAAAATCTTGCTAAATAATATTGCACAATATTGTGAAATTCGATATTTCTTGCTTACTATTCTGGACAAAGAAAGATAACTCTAATTAAAAAAAAATTTGCTATTTCACAATAGTGTGCAATTAGATATTTCTTGCCATTGTGCAATACTGTGCAATTGAAAAGACTTGCTATTGCACAATACTTAATATAATAATTTTAGATCCTGATTTGGACCAACTTGAAAACTGGGCCCATAATCAAAAATCTAAGTACATGTTTGGATTCAGCATATCAAAGAACCCCAAGATTTCAATTTTTATTAAAATCAAACTAAGTTTAATTTTGGACCCTTTGGACTTTAATGTAGACCAATTTGAAAACTGGACCAAAAATGAAGAATCTACATACACAGTTAGATTTGGCATATCGAAGAACCCCATTTATTCAATTTTTGATGAAATCAAACAAAGTTTAATTTTGGACCCCGATTTGGACCAACTTGAAAACTGGGCCAATAATCAAGAATCTAAGTACATTTTTAGATTCAGCATATCAAAGAACCCAACCGATTCATTTTTTGTCAAAATCAAACTTAGTTTAATTTTGGACCCTTTGGACCTTAATGTAGACCAATTTGAAAACGGGACCAAAAGTTAAGAATCTACTTCCACAGTTAGATTCAGCATATCAAAGAACCCCAATTATTCAATTTTGATGAAATCAAACAAAGTTTAATTTTGGACCCTTTGGGCCCCTTTTTCCTAAACTGTTGGGACCAAAACTCCCAAAATCAATACAAACCTTCCTTTTATGGTCATAAACCTTGTGTTTAAATTTCATAGATTTCTATTTACTTATACTAACGTTATGGTGCAAAAACCAAGAAAAATGCTTATTTGGGTCCCTTTTTGGCCCCTTTTTCCTAAACTGTTGGGACCTTAACTCCCAAAATCTATACCAACCTTCCTTTTGTGGTCATAAACATTGTGTTTAAATTTCATTGATTTCTATTTACTTAAACTAAAGTTATTGTGTGAAAACCAAGAATAATGCTTATTTGGGCCCTTTTTTGGCCCCTAATTCCTTAACTGTTGTAACCAAAACTCCCAAAATCAATCCCAACCTTTCTTTTGTGGTCATAAACCTTGTGTTAAAATTTCATAGATTTCTATTAACTTAAACTTAAGTTATAGTGCGAAAACCAAGAAAATGCTTATTTGGGCCCTTTTTGGCCCCTAATTCCTAAAATGTTGGGACCAAAACTCCCAAAATCAATACCAACCTTCCTTTTGTGGTCATAAACCTTGTGTTAAAATTTCATAGATTTCTATTCACTTTTACTAAAGTTAGAGTGCGAAAACTAAAAGTATTCGGACGACGACGACGACGACGACGACGACGACGCCAACGTGATAGCAATATACGACGAAAAAATTTTCAAATTTTGCGGTCGTATAACAAGTAGTGATCCCTGATATATCTAAAAGACTATGGAAGTAAATAGTTAATTATTTTGGTAAACGAGAGATAACTCAAACGTGTAACATGTTCCATCAGCCAATGAAAATGCGTAAGAAATAACTGCCTTTTTACCACATTTATAAAAAAAAAATTATCATCCGAATGTCTATGCCTTAGTTAACAGTACCTCATTATATAGATTTTTATTTTAATTGTGAAACCCTCGACTAAAAACTATTTGTCCAAGTTTACAGTAAAATATGACCAGAGACATATAATAATTGTGGTAAATGCATTGGATCTGATATACACCCGAGAATGATATATTTTATTTTCCAGTTCAAATTTTGATACAACCCAATACTAGTACAGTCATCTTACGTTTGTTGGACAAGATTAAATACCACACACTGATTTCTCAACTCTTAACATTCCCCAAAAAATAGTTCTCTTCCTTTTTGTCCGGCACGTAAACACGGCGTTTTTAAGCTTTGTGTACGCTTCTTAGACTTTTTTCACAAAAAGTTCGTCCGATAAAATAATGATGAAAAGTTGATCACTCAATGCGAACATTTTTTACTGTAAAAAAATATAGTTTGGCTCAAAACTGTGGCAATTTTGTATAACATTGAAGACATAAATCATATACTAGTAGATTTTCTACATGTCATTTCTGGTATTCAAAATGATGGCTTCTCTTTGTTAATGAACACACAAGTGACTGAGGATAGAAATGACCAGTAAGGTCTTCTTCCGATCGGCATTACAAATTGACAAAGTAAGATGTCCTTTAAAATGTGCGAGATGTACAAGTACGTAGTCAGATCCGTTCATAATGTCGACCTTGCGAGGGCTGTAAAGCCAGTGGTCTTCGTCGTCATCGTCATATTTAAATCATCGTCATCATCATCATCATCATCATCATCATCATCATCATCATCATCATCATCATCATCATCATCATCATCATCATCCGTTCTCTGCACGTTTAGAACCCTTCCAACAACTCCTTCATGGATCTGTAGATTGTCTTTTACAATGCAAATTTGTCCTTATCAATTATTAACTCAATTTCAAATGGCAGTGCAAAATTTACAACTGTCTATTACAGGACCTACCATTTCGTTTTTTTTTTCGTTAATCTTTTCATGTCCTGAACATGCGTGAAATATTTTCCTTAAAATCGAGATGATCTATAGGAACTGACTTTGGACACAGAATTACACTATATGGTTATTTTAATTGTCATGTATTGCCACGAAAACACTCACAGAAACTAGTGAGTGGCATCAGAAATTTTGATCCGTCTTAACTAGATTAACTGCGCACAGTAGAATTGCGATATTGAATTCCCTTGAGGAAAATGTCAATGCTCTGTGAAGCAATCCATATTAATATAACGATTCAATATATAGTAAAGTCAATAACAATCAATCTTCCACGAGTGCAATGAAGTTAGCGTTTAAAAACTAAAACAATCAAATGCAAAATCCTTTAAATATTGCGAACTCATCAGCAATATAAATAAACCAGATGCTCCGCAGGGCGTAGCTTTATACGACCGCAGAGGTTGAACCCTGAACAGTTGGGGCAAGTATGGACACAACATTCAAGCTGGATTCCGCTCTAAATTTGGATTGTGATTAAATAGTTGACACAGCATAGGTTTCTGACACAGAATGAATGTATTCAAATGAACTTCAAATTTTTGTTTTCTCTTAGAGCAATTCACTATGCTGTTGAATATTAATCCTCTCAAAAAAATGTTTGAAGAAATTTTCTTTTTATTTATGAAATTTCAAATGAGAAAAATTGAACCCAATTTTTTAATCACATCCCCCTTTCCCTTATTCCAAAACTAATTTCAATTAAAATATTCTAATGGAGTTTGCAACAATTACTACTCATTTAAATACATCATAAAATATTAAGATGTAAAAAAACTGCTTGTTATCACTGAATGGTAAATATTATTTAAATTTATCAGTTGGTAGTAAAAAGTGAATATACATTGTATATTGTATATAACAAAGATTTAAGTTGATTCTGGACAAAGAAAGATAACTCCAATTAAAAAAAATTCTTGCAGATATTTCTTGCTTACTTTACTGGACAAAGAAAGATAACTCTTAATTAAAAAAAAATTTGCTATTTCACAATATTGTGAAATTAGATAGTTCTTGCCATTGCACAATACTGTGCAATTGAAAAGACTTGCTATTGCACAATACTTAATATAATAATTTTAGATCCTGATTTGGACCAACTTGAAAACTGGGCCCAAAATCAAAAATATAAGTACATGTTTAGATTCAGCATATCAAAGAGGCCCAAGAATTTGATTTTTGTTAAAATCAAACTTAGTTTAATTTTGGACCCTTTGCACTTTAATTTAGACCAATTTTAAAACTGGACCAAAAATTAAGAATCTACATACACAGTTAGATTTGGCATATCAAAGAACCCCAATTATTCAATTTTTGATGAAATCAAACAATGTTTAATTTTGGACCTCGATTTGGGCCAACTTGAAAACTGGGCCAATAATCAAAAATCTAAGTACATTTTTAGATTCAGCATATCAAAGAACCCCAAGGTTTCAATTTTTGTTAAAATCAAACTAAGTTTAATTTTGGACCCTTTGGACCTTAATGTAGACCAATTTGAAAACGGGACCAAAAATTAAGAATCTACATACACATTTAGATTCGGCATATTAAAGAACCCCAATTATTCAATTTTGATGAAATAAAACAAAGTTTAATTTTGGACCCTTTGGGCCCCTTTTTCCTTAACTGTTGGGACCAAAACTCCTAAAATCAATACCAACCTTCCTTTTATAGTCATAAACCTTGTGTTTAAATTTCATAGATTTCTATTTACTTATACTAACACTATGGTGCGAAAACCAAGAAAAATGCTTATTTGGGTTCCTTTTTGGACCCTAATTCCTAAACTGTTGGGACCGAAACTCCTAAAATCAATACCAACCTTCCTTTTGTGGTCATAAACATTGTGTTTAAATTTCATTGATTTCTATTTACTTTAACTAAAGTTATTGTGCGAAAACCAAGAATAATGCTTATTTGAGCCCTTTTTTGGCCCCTAATTCCTAAACTGTTGAAACCAAAACTCCTAAAATCAATCCCAACCTTTCTTTTGTGGTCATAAACCTTGTGTCAAAATTTCATAGATTTCTATTAACTTAAACTAAAGTTATAGTGCGAAAACCAAGAAAATGCTTATTTGGGCCCTTTTTGGCCCCTAATTCCTAAAATATTGGGACCAAAACTCCCAAAATCAATACCAGCCTTCCTTTTATGGTCATAAACCTTGTGTTAAAATTTCATAGATTTCTATTCACTTTTACTAAAGTTAGAGTGCGAAAACTAAAAGTATTCGGACGACGACGACGACGACGACGACGACGACGACGACGACGACGACGACGACGACGCCAACGTGATAGCAATATACGACGAAAATTTTTTCAAAATTTGCGGTCGTATAAAAATGTATGAAAAGTTTTAAAGAAATTAATAAAAAGCATTTTAGTCATTACTTTATAACTGATCCAGCAACAACCGGACCAGTAGTTAATTCCGGATTCATTTTCAACAATACTTGTGTATTTGATATAAATATTTAAAAAATACATACCCACATTTATTTGAAATTGCTCTGCAGATTAATTCATCAATCAATAAGTTAAAAATATATTATAACATCACATGTGAAGGTTTGAAAAATCATCATTATCTATACAGGCAATAAGCTGCAGTGCACCAATACATGTATACATCTATTTCTGTATAAAGATCTCTGTTGAAATAAGTACATTAGAAAGTTCACGAATATGTTGTTTTTCAAAATTATTGGAATTATAATTATTCATTTTGAACACAAGCATAAATATTGCAAAAAGGCCTAGCATAATTGTCTTTACATTCTTGACAAGTCATATGTAGCAACTCTTTGATCCCTATCATCCTCCCAAGTCTTTGCTGCATCTTCACCTAAAATTATCCTCATGACCAGCCTCATCAGACGATCACAGTCACCATACATCCGGGAACCTAGAAGTTTTCCGTCCTTATCTGTTTCCGTACAATAGTCATCATAAGGGGTGGTTTGTCTGCAAGAAAAAGTGAAATGTTTACATATATTACCAGGTGCTCCGCAGGACGCAGCTTTAAACGACCGCAGTTGACGAACCCTGAACAGTTGGTGCAAATTTGGTCACAATATTCAAGCTTGATACTGTCTGAGTTTGGATTGTGATCATATTTTTGAAATAATATAGGTTTTTGTCACAAAATACATGTGGTCAAAGATATAACAAATCTATTGCACAATACTGTGCAATTGAAGACTTCAAATATGAAATTTGAAAAATTTTGAAAAAAAAAGAAATCCCTAAATAAATCATACCCCCCCCCCCAAACTTATTGAAACCCCCCTTGTAGCAATAACCAATAAACTCAATCCCATCTGTTCCTTTATAGTATGGAACCTTGTAGTACAATTTCAAAGAGATTCATGCACTTCAAGATAAGTTATTGTTTGGAGACTAGACACATGCTTCTTTTTGGTCCCTATTTCCTACATGTTTTGGGCAATTAACATTAAAAAACAGCTAATCCTAGCCTCACCTTTTTTTGTATGGAACATTGTGGTACAATTTAAGAGATATCCATACAATTACACACAAGCTATTGTCTTGAAACTAGAAAAATGCTTTTTTTTTGGCTTTTTGGTCCTTTATTCCTAAACATTGGCTCTATAAACCCTAAAATGAATTCAAACCTTCTACTTGTGGTTTTAAACATTATGGTACAATTTCAGAGCAATTGAAATGCTTATACATAAGTTATTATACTGAAACTGGAAAAATGCTTGTTTTTGCGCCCCTATTGGGCCCCTTTTTTCTAAACGGTTGGGACCATCATCTCCTAAATTGATCCAAAACTTTCTTTGTGATTTTGAACCTTATGAAAAAATTTCATAAAGATTCATTTAAACTTAAGTTATTTTCCGGAAACCAATGTGTCTTCGGACGACACAGATGACGACGAAGACGACATCATACAATCCCCAAAAAATATGCGGTCGTATAAAAATAAAATATTCAAAATTTAGTAAGATCAATCTGAGAACATTGCACTATAAGTAAACTTTGCCTAAAGATTCTTCAAGAGGTTTTTTTTATAGGGTAAAAATCTATATTATTTTTATCGAATAGAGTAGAAAGATACACAAATAATAACAAGAGATTAAAACTCAAGAACGATAATTCACATAGCACCAGTTACTTAAGTATGTATGACCCCTCTTTACATAAAATTACTTTAAATTTTTTATAAATCTATAAGTTTCATCCAAAATATGTCCTCAAAATAGAATTGGAAGACAAAGAATTAAGACAGAATGTGCTAATTACCTATTGCAAATAATAAGTCTGTTCGGTTTCTTTCCCATGGCAACAAGATCAGAAGCAGGAGTTACTCTCAAGGTTGTCCCTAAACAAAGAACAAGGTCAGCTTTCTCTGCGTTGTCTTCTGCAGATTGTAAAACCGGGCCTTCTAAATAATCTCCAAAATTGATGATAGTATTCATCATGTATCCTCCACAGCCCTATAAAACAAATTATATGAAATATTACAAATAAGATGGACTACCAATTTAAAACAAACTCAAGTGTATTTCCATCAGCGTTTTGATGTGGTTTTTGCTTTGTCATAAAACACCATCAGTGACAGTAAATATTTGTTTATGGAAAAAGTAAACGATTCAAAATGATGATGTGACAGATTCGTGTGAATAAAGTACAACTGCACTGGCCTTCGGTGTTTTTATCGTTCATCATGTCGCTTTATAGACTGGTATTTTTACGATAATTCATTTCCTTATTCTAAGTTGTGTTGAGCTTTGGGTGTGTTATAATACTAATTGTAAAACTGCATGAATTTTATTTCGATTGATGTGTTTGAGGTTTTGATTTTGACATTTGATTATGGGATTTCCGTTTAGAATTTTCTGCGGAGTTCGGTATTTTTTGTTATTTTGCTTTTCACTGCTATCGTTGAGTCTAGGCTTTTAAATATGAATATAAAAAACTTCACTTTCTTACAGCAGTAATATTATCACCTATCAAAATTGGTTGCATCAAAATGTAAATATACTTAGAAATAAATGCCTACAGGATTTTGACACATGTTTCCAGTTCTGTGGTTGATTTTACATCGTTCACATTTACGGGGTGGAACTTTTTGTTTCTGAGCAGCAGATCTAGTGTTTGTGTTGCGCATGCGTCTTGTTTCACATTTTTCACATTTCTCCTCAAAACCATTCCCGTGAAGTTCTGAAATCTTCTGTGCAGGAATACCAGAAAGTCTATGAAGTCCATCCGTGTTCTGGCTGATTAAGTACTTCATTATTCCCAAGTCCAGTAACTTACAAATTGCTTCGTGAGTATACGTTGGAAGGCGATAATCTCGTTTATTTTGTTTTCCTGGTCCCGATGAGGCAGATTTAGCACCTGAAAGAAATGGAAATTCATCTCATCTGAAAATTTTACTGGTTTGAAAATAAAATGTGCGAAGTAAACATCAATACAACAGAATAACTCAATTTGGTAAGGTTGCAAAGTAATTATTCTACTTTACACGAAAATTTAAGATCAACCTACCAAAGTCTTTAGTTTTGTCATTATTGGTCCATTTGCCATGAATCCCTCTAAAGTCACCAATCCCTGCTGCAGTTGAAATTCCAGCACCTAAAATAAAAATAACGTAAATATTTGCTTGTTTATTGATTATTAATAATGTTATCGGAGGTTAAATCTAGTGCTCATCCGTGATGCCTGGGATCTTTACAGACTTTATCAGACCATAATAACAGATCTCAGTGGACATAATGAAACCAACTTGTATGCTCTGTTGGCTTTAATATGCGCTTTTTCGATTGTTTTTCAAAGAGGGGCGTTTTAAAAAAATGTTATTCTCAGTTGATTAATATAGTGGCCATTTATACCACGTCTCTTATTCTTATATCTATAGATATTTTATTTGACATAGATCCAATATACATTTATCTGTATGACTCTACGTTTTCCAAAAAAAATTTGTAAAGCACAGGATTTAGAAACCAGATGCTCCGCAGGGCGTAGCTTTATACGACCGCAGAGGTTGAACCCTGAACGGTAGGGGCAAGTATGGACACAACATTCAAGCTGCATTCAGCTCTAAATTTGGATTGTGATTAAATAGTTGACACAGCATAGGTTTCTGACACAGAATGAATGTGTTCTAATGAACTTAAAATTTTTGTTTTCTCTTAGAGCAATTCACTATGCTGTTGAATATTAATCCTCTCAAAAAAATGTTTGAAGAAATTTTCTTTTATTCATGAAATTTCAAATGAGAAAAATTGAACCCAATTTTTTAATCACATCCCCCTTTCCCGTATTCCAAAACTAATCTCAATTAAAATATTCTAATGGAGTTTGCAACAATAACTACTCATTTAAGTACATCATAAAATATTAAGATGTAAAAAAACAGCTTGTTATCACTGAATGGTTAAGATTATTTAAATTTATCAGTTGGTAGTAAAAAGTGAATATACATTGTATATTGTATATAACAAAAATTTAAATTGATTCTGGACAAAGAAAGATAACTCCAATTAAAAAAAAATCTTGCTATTGCACAATAGTGTGCAATAAGATATTTCTTGCTTACTATTCTGGACAAAGAAAGATAACTCTAATTAAAAAAAAAAATGGCTATTTCACAATATTGTGCAATTAGATATTTCTTGCCATTGCGCAATACTGTGCAATTGAAAAGACTTGCTATTGCACAATACTTAATATAATAATTTTAGATCCTAATTTGGACCAACTTGAAAACTGGGCCCATAATCAAAAATCTAAGTACATGTTTAGATTCAGCATATCAAAGAGGCCCAAGAATTCAATTTTTGTTAAAATCAAACTTAGTTTAATTTTGGACCCTTTGGACTTTAATGTAAACCAATTTGAAAACAGAACCAAAAATGAAGAATCTACATACACAGTTAGATTTGGCATATCAAAGAACCCTATTTATTCAATTTTTGATGAAATCAAACAAAGTTTAATTTTGGACCCCGATTTGGACCAACTTGAAAACTGGGCCAATAATCAAGAATCTAAGTACATTTTTAGATTCAACATATCAAAGAACCCAACCGATTCATTTTTTGTCAAAATCAAACTAAGTTTAATTTTGGACCCTTTGGACCTTAATGTAGACCAATTTGAAAACGGGACCAAAAGTTAAGAATCTACATACACAGTTAGATTCGGCATATCAAAGAACCCCAATTATTCAATTTTGATCAAATCAAACAAAGTTTAATTTTGGGCCCCTTTTTCCTAAACTGTTGGGACTAAAACTCCCAAAATCAATACCAACCTTCCTTTTATGGTCATAAACCTTGTGTTTAAATTTCATAGATTTCTATTTACTTATACTAACGTTATGGTGCGAAAACCAAGAAAAATGCTTATTTGGGTCTCTTTTTGGCCCCTAATCCCTAAACTGTTGGGACCTAAACTCCCAAAATCAATACCAACCTTCCTTTTTGTGGTCATAAACATTGTGTTTAAATTTCATTGATTTCTATTTACTTAAACTAAAGTTATTGTGCGAAAACCAAGAATAATGCTTATTTGGGCCCTTTTTTGGCCCCTAATTCCTTAACTGTTGAAACAAAAACTCCCAAAATCGATCCCAACCTTTCTTTTGTGGTCATAAACCTTGTGTCAACATTTCATAGATTTCTATTAACTTAAACTAAAGTTATAGTGCGAAAACCAAGAAAATGCTTATTTGGGCCCTTTTTGGCCCCTAATTCCTAAAATGTTGGGACCAAAACTCCTAAAATCAATACCAACCTTGTGTTAAAATTTCATAGATTTCTATTCACTTTTACTAAAGTTAGAGTGCGAAAACTAAAAGTATTCGGACGACGACGACGACGCAGACGACGACGACGACGCAGACGACGACGCCAACGTGATAGCAATATACGACGAAAATTTTTTCAAAATTTGCGGTCGTATAAAAACGAAAGACTGTCAACTCTACGACAGCTATCTGTAATTTCTACAATATGTAAAATGCTATAAGTATATAAGGATGTGCAATTAATATAAATACCTGTAAAACCTATACAGTAGTTAGCTTTTTTCAACATTTCTGCTATACGCACAGCCTCGCTTTGAAAATGAGCTTCTGAGTTATGAAATTCTGCTGTTTTCTTTGCCTCCTTCACTAATTCTTGTTCTTTGGCAGACAACTTTATTTCAGGCGTTTCATTTTTGGCGGCTTTTAAAATTGTCTGCCAACAGAAGAGATGGAGTGAAGCAGATCCGTCGTCTGTCCATTCAACCAACATTCCTATTCATAACAATCATATATTATATAGTTGTTAATCATATATAAGACTAGAACACACCCGTGATATCGCGGGTCCGTGACTGAATTAAAGTATATAACTATGTGCAAGCCTTATTTTAGTATTAGTATTGTCATCTGATAAAGTCATGCCGATTATAAGATTCACAGTTTTCTCTGCTTTCAAATCTTTCTGTTTGAACCCGTCGAACTGGAACTTATCACTTACTCTGCTTTCAAATCTATCTGTTTGAACCTGTCGAACTGGAACTTATCAATTATTGGTAATATTAATTATTTGGAAAACAAAAGGTCCTGGAATGGAGTATTTTTTAATCAACAGCATTGTCCTATATTAGTTATAAATAAAGTTGAATTCTTTGGTTCGCCGTTTTACGTCATGCCGGCTAACAAATTGCTTATTTTTAATCCAGATTTTTAGTATTCGTATTGTTATCTTAGAAAGTCTTACTGATTAAAATACTACAATAGGTAACAATTTGACAATTTAGTTTAGTGATTATGACCCGAATATATAGCATATTAATCCTGAATACAGCGTTTGTTGGTGCGCCTGTCAGATGCGGAACGTACAGATAAGGTAATAGGTAAAAGGTGAATATACTATTCATGGTATCGGTATCGGACTCGACCCGGAACTTCTTAATTATTGGCAATATTAATTGCGTGGAAAACAAAAGGGCCTGGAGTGGTGTAATTTTTAATCTACACCTTTGTACTATATTAGTTATATATAAAGTTGAATTCTTTGATTCGTCGTTTTTACGTGATGACGGCTGACAAATTGGACCTCGTAATTTTAGTATTATAGATAGTTGTTATATAGTACTTCCAAGTGATGATAGGAAAGAGAGGTAAAGATATTCAAAAATTAACAACATTGAAATTTTATAAAAGTGAAAGCTGACATGCAATCAAATTAATACTATGGTTTATAGTTTAATAAAATTGAGAAAGGAAATGGGGAATGCGTCAAAGCGACAACAACCCGACCATAGAGCAGACAACAGCCGAAGGCCACCAATGGGTCTTCAATATAGGGAGAAACTCCTGCACCCGTAGGCGTCCTTCAGTTGGCCCCTTAAAAAAGTATACTGGTACAGTGATAATGGACGTCATACTAAACTCAGAATTATACACAAGAAACTAAAATTAAAAATCCTACAAGACTAAAAAAGGCCAGATGCTCCTGACTTGGGACAGGCGGCGGGGTTAAACATGTTTATGATTAAAGTAAACGCATAAAAATACGCACATTAAAATTCAGTTCAAGAGAAGTCCGAGTCCGGTGTCAGAAGATGTAACAAAAGAAAATAAATAAAATGACAATAATACATAAATAACAACAGTTAACTGACATGCCAGCTTCAGACCTCAATTAAACTGATTGAAAGAGTATGTCTTCATCATATGAATATCAGGCACATTCCCTCCCTTTAGGGGTTTAGTTTCATACTATCATAATAAAATATATGAGAAGAACATAACCTGTGTCATGCCAACAAATTAAAATTCAATTTTAAATTAATGTGTTTAGTTCCGATGCAAAGACCCTATAAGTGAATCAATATTAAAGCCAAAATATGCAATCTTTAATGACCTGACAACAGTATCGTATTTAGAATCATGACGTTTTGCGATTGTGCGTTGGTAACATGCATGAATTGTTGAAGATGAATTTCCTATGCCTTTGTGTATTCTGCACTATCATCGTACGTACTAATATTCCTTTGAATATATAAGGTTTTTTTTTATTTCCATTTTGGCCTTGGAACGAAGGAACAATCATAGTGTTTTGTGGTAATAAATAAACATTGAGTAGAAATTTCATAGCATTTGGTTAGGACAAACTCAGGTTAGAGAACGGAAACCAACTTCCGTACGTACGTACAGACATACAATGGTAAAACGTAATGCCCCCTCTGCTACGTCGGGGCGAAATGAACGAAAAACAAATATGTATGTAACACATATACAATAAGACAACCACTGAATGACAGGCTAATGACTTGGGATAGTGGTGTAACAGTACGACATAAGAACGAACTAACTATAAAAATTAAAGTTCTGGCTGAATCATGAGTTATTTATCTATATATATATATATATATATACAAGTCTAAATTGAAAACTACGTTCAAACCTATGATTGCGTTGGATCACGGCCAACACTCGGCTAACCGAGAGATAGGTCGGTTAATCTATATTGAGTATGCGGCTATATCGGCGGTGGGTCTGTTAATCGGGTTGGCTAAAGTCTGTTAAGAGTAAAACTCACAATTTAATGTTAAACTCTGTTTAATATACAGATTTTTTGGCATATTATGAGAATCATATCAAAAAAAGAAAAGTGTCTGACAAAATGATATCTATCATAGAACATTTTTCACCATTAAAAAAAATGCATAGCCTGCTCAATTTTCAGTAAAACGAAAAGGCGTCGCGCAAGTATGTGGTTTTTATACTTGTACGCATAGCAATATTTTAGATAAAAGGCCAAAAAACATTTTTAGATATGATTTAAAGGACACAAAGTAGTACTTTGGTTCTAAAAAATCAATTTTCGTTGATAAATATTATATAATTGTTATATATGTTGAGTTATACCACATTTTAATGAATATTAGTGGAATACAGTCTGTTAATGGGTTGGACAATTTAAATCGTGTCAGTTAAGAGTTATTTAGCCACGTCAATAGTCTTACTACCTTGAATCTGGAAAACAGTATATCAATACATATGTTCCTGCTTGAATTTATATTTTCACATTAAAAAAAATGAGATGTACTTGTGACGAAAAAAATACAATACGTTGCAACAGTATCCTTATAGAAAGAGCACTTTTAAAAAAAAATTCTCTGCATTTTCTTAAAAGGGCGTGTCACTTCAAATTAGCGTTATATGGACTGATTGGCCGCTCGAATTCGCATGAATATATTATTTACGCCAAGTTATCAATCAGCCTTATTTTTTTGGTCAGTTCAAAATCTGTAACATCTATGAATCTGTCATATGTTGCAATGCAGCTGGTTAAATTCCATGCGTTTTCTTTGGAATACTAAGGCTTTTCTACCTCATGAATAGATAACCTTATGCCGGGGTCACACACTGGCGGCCAGACCGGCGTGCACCAAACGTACAGAGAAAACGTTATACGTTAGTGGCACGCCATAAGAACGCTTAGCAATCGTTCAAAGCGCGTTGCATAAGTTTCAAGGCTCATGGCCTTCCGTCCAGGAAAATGCACTATTGTAACCATCACACACAAAAAATAACCATTTGAACACGATTACATCCCTCATAACCATACTATAGAACTAGTAACATCTGCAAAATATCTCGGCGTAACCCTACAGTCTAACTTAAAATGGAACAATCACTACAACAACATCATATTAAATGCAAATAAATCTCTTGGCTTTCTGAGGCGAATCTTAAAAATTTCTAACACCAGTATCTAATCCCCAATTTATTGGGATGAACATGTTTATGAGATATCAACCCTCCCCTATACTTCTAGCCACTGAAGGAAAGTAAATACGCTTGATGAACGCTACAGCCCGAGGAAATTTTTATGCAGCATAACAAGCATACAACATACGCAAACATACGTTTCTTGAACTCCGGATACACGCTTAGCCTTAGGTACGCTTCTAGTACACCCAACACACGCTTAAAGCATATTCGCAGCGTAAAATAAGGAATAATTCCTTCATGTCATGCTCTATGCTCATTTTAACATGGGTAGGCATTATATTTGTCGATATTTTACACTGAGCGTTAGCGAGGTGTAAATTGTGGTCAAATATAATGCCTACCCATGTGAACGTGAGCATAGAGCATGACTTGAAGGAATTTTTTCGATTCTAATATGACAAATACAGTCTTTTTATATAGGTCGAAGCGTACGAAAATACCGTAAAAATGTTTAGCTGTTCCCGTTTCCTCCCCGAAGAGTCTGTACATTACATTTCATATTTGATAAGTTTAAAAAATACGAGCAGGGTAAATATATGTTGTTCGATATAACATGTCATGTATTATAAAAGTTTATGTATGCTACTTGAATGTATATATTTTAAAGGATAACGATGGAAATAACTTTAATATAAAAATAAATGTGTGCGCATGTGTCAAACATATTTTGTGCTCATTAGAACACGGCTTTGTTTACAAAGCGAAATAATTAAGGACGTCATATTAGAATAATTTTTAACACGCCGGAGCTATACGCTGATGTGTAACGCTGGTATTAGTTGCATTTCCTCAATGCTTTTCAACTTTGTTTTTGGCCTTTTAAACATTTTTTTCGAGCGTCACTGATGAGTTTTCCGTAGACGAAACGCGTGTCTGGCGTAAATATAAGGTGCACATATCAAATTTCAATCCTGGTATCTATTAATGAGGAATTTATTTCCGGTATGTATTTTCCTTTGTACCGAGTCATCATTTTCATTTTCTGCCACCTAAGGTAATGTCTGTACCAATTTAGTTCTAAACCGTGGTTCTAAACAAGAAATAGACATTAGTAAGTTTTCTTTATATTAGTGTTGGGTGCAAGTTTAATGTGTTACAACAAGACAATTGTATATTCCTGTTAATCACAATACATGTATAATATTAATTCTATTTTTCGAGTAATGATGTATTCCTATAATATCGTAAGTCATTTAGCCGACTCGCAGTTCGCAAACGTGCTTTTTTTTCTATCGAGTGACATTCAAGGTGGTGTAGAGAAAGTTTTGTCTATATTTGTTTGCATTATAAACATATTTCAGTTCATTTGATAAAAAAAAACATTACGAAGTTTATCTCTGATTTATGTACTTGTTAACTATGTAAATGACAAATTGGAACCATTCATATCAATGAAATAGAATCCACATGATATATGCGACCATTCTTAGATGAAATTAATATTACTTTTTAAAATCATTTCTATCAATTTTCAGATTCCAATGTCTTAACTTATGTTTCATTGTTCATGTTTTGTTTCCATTTGTTCTAGCCATTAATCTTGAGCCTATCTCTTTATTCAGATAACACCCCATATAGCAATTAAATAATACTTGTAATGTAATTCATAACTCTTAACAGACCAATTAACAGACCGAGTTTTATACATCCGACCCATTAACAGACCATATTTTTATCAAAAATTGATTTATGTCACCAAAATACAGTTTTTCGTGTAGATTTTTCACATATTGATGTTAATATGGTAAACAAACATAATGCCAGTCTTTTTTCGATGTTCAAAAGATTGCATGCCAGTAAACTCAACCAACTTGTCCTTTTTGTGTACATTTTGTGTGTGTAAAATGTGTATAAATTTACTGATGAGTAACTTGCCTTTTCATTTTATGGATCGTTTATTGAAGCTAGAAAAAAATGAATAACACCACTGAATTCAGTACTCCAAATCATTTTGTCAGACATGAATTGTTTTTATGATATAAATATAATTAAAAAGTTATACAATGAAACATAATGACCTTGCACTGGTTTTCACGATAACACCTGATTAACAGACTTTAGCCAACCCGATTAACAGACCCGCCGCCGATATAGCCGCATACTCAATATAGATTAACAGACCTATCTCTCGGTTAGCCGAGTGTCGGCCGTGTGGATGAAAACCGCAATTTTTATACGTGTGCATGTAAAACAAATTTCGTTGTAGAAGGGTCTAAATACTGCACAAACAACATTTTCCAAAAGACCAAAACAGTGAAAAAGTATATTTAAACAAAACGCATTTAACTAACAGGTCGAACAACTGATGTTCTTTAACCCTGCTGACTGCCATTGGCGATTGCCAAATAAAATTGATCACGAGATGTTACAAAATGGATCTTAATATAAATTTAATACTAAACAGAAAACAATGAACTTGTGAACAAGATGTTATGCCACAAACACAAGGCGTCAATATTTTTTTGTACACCAGATCTATATTTCGACAATATATGTCTCTTCAGTGATGTTAGCGATCGAAACGGTATTTGAAAGGCCATATAATTTACCCTCAATTTAAGATTGACTCTTGAATTTCAAGAGTCAATATAGGATGAACGGATCATATAAACTGGACGGAAAATATGATACAAGCCCAAACGATAAAATATAAACAAGTATAAATTGAAAACTATATATACATATAACCTGAAAAACAGGGTTCTCGGTCATAACACTTTACTGAGCATTTATAATTTTTAGTCCCGAAATATCCAGTATTTCTGAGTGTAAGTACAATAACCATGCAAGAAATTTTATGACCGCAAGGGCTGGCCTTACGTCATAAAGTTTTACTGCGTACTCGAAAAACAATATTTTGGCTCGAAACACCAAATCAAGTAATTTGATTGGTTGTTGTCTGAGTCTGAGTCTGAGTCATACTCAAAACTGTTATGACGGTAAGGCCAGTAATAAACTATTCAGTATCTCAAACGTTCTCGAAAGAAAAGACTTCTACTAAGAAGCCTATCTGGGACAGAATTTCAGTGGCAATTGTGTAAACACAAAAACGTATTTTAGTATTTGTTGAAAATAACCAAAAGACCAAAATGCTTATTCAAATTATTTTCAAACTTAGCACTTTGCCTTTTAATATTCTTAAGATGAAAAAAACAACAGTTAAATCAAATCATAATATAAGTGTGTATTTCCTAATCTGAAGGATAGCAACAGCATATTCGGTATACTTTGGAAGTGATTTTGAGGTCAAGGGATCATGTGTTGTAACTTACAGGAAATGTTTAATATCGCCGGCCTTTGTTAATCTTGTGGTTGTATTTTTTTTAAATTTTAGTTCATTTATACGTTTTTGTGTTAAGGCGCCAGCGGAATCCCGCCTCTTGGTGCTGCTGGATTTTCTCGATGTTTTGGAAACCCATTGATGGCCTTTGTCGGTTTTCAGCTCTTTGGTCAGGTTGGGTTGTTTTTTTTT